>NC_053163.1:56425340-56727498 GCF_016835505.1 Polypterus senegalus
AGTCCAGATCTCAGTGCAATTGAGAATTTGTGTATGGGCTTCAAAATATCTGGTCATTCACTATCTCCATGCAGCCTTACTGAGTCTGATCAGCCTTGAAAAGAAGAACAGGGAAAATTTGAAAATTTACAATGTCCAGATGTGCAAAACTGACAGAGACCTGTGCACACACACACTGAAGTGCTGTCATGGCTGTCAAAGGTGCATCAACTAAAAACTGGCTTGAAGGGGTGAATACTTGTGCAACCAGTTATTTTTTGTTTTAAACCACTTTACTTTGACAGTAAAGAGTCTTTTTCTGTTGGTTGGTGTCAAAAAAAGCTGTACTAAATCCACAGGTTCAATGTTGTGTGATAAAGAAAACATGTAAACTTTCAAGGGAGGAATACTTTTTCAAATGGTAACTTTGTAAAGCAACGACATACTTCTTCTTCTTTCGGCTGCTATCGTTAGGGGTTGCCACAGCGGATCATCTTCTTCCATGTCTTTCTGTCCTTTGCATCTTGTTCTATTTCAAGTAATCACCTGCATGTCTTCTCTTACCACATCCATAAACCTTCTCCTAGGCCTTCCTCTTTTCCTCTTACCTGGCAGCTCTATCCTTAGCAACCTTCTCCCAATATACTCAGCATCTCTCCTCTGCACATGTCCAAACCAATGCAGTCTCACCTCTCTGACTTTGTCTCCCAACAGTCCAACCTAAGCTGACCCTCTAATGTACTCATTTCTAATCCTGTCCATCCTCATCATACCCAATGCAAATCTTAGCATCTTTAACTCTGCCACCTCCAGCTCTGTCTCTTGTTTTTTGGTCAGTGCCACCGTCTCCAGACCATATAACATAGCTGGTCTCACTACCGTCCTGTAAACCTGTAGAAAGCAAGGACATACATTTAATCAAAAATATCCATAAAACATATGTAACAATAATAAATGATATTAATTAAATATAATGATATTTTGTCTGGTAATTTGAAAAATGTTAATATTTTCCTGTTAGGTAGAAATTTCCTGAAAAAGTTGCTTTAACAGAAAAATACTGTTTTGAATTCTCATTTTTCTCATATGTTTTCCTGATAGTTCCCAGGAACATCCTGAAATGTGAATTCAGGTCTGTTTAATTTATACAATTTCTGTCTATTAAATATTTTCTTTTAGCATCAGATTTTATAACACACAATAAACTAACAGAAACATTATTGTTTTATATCGAAGTATCCATTGGTGCTTTTTTAAAATTGGGAACCTAACAAATGATATAAATGAATGTAAGGTACATGGTTGTATTAATTAAGAGTTGTGAAATAAGCTAAAAACTGAGTTTCTATGGTTTATATTAAAAATGTATCATTTAAATATAACAAAATCTTGATTAAAAATTAGATCCTGTATTTACATTCCTGTATTAGATATATATTTGAGAGTTTAAAATGTTTCCTATATACACTACATAGGGGGCGAGTCCCATAATAGTTGGAGTGCCAACCGGGCAAACCCTGTTTTAATTGAAACAAAGTGAACTTAACAGGTGCATGATAGCGCTATCAAGACAATACATCACCCTCTAGTGGCGTTCTCTGTTGTCACAGGTCTGGAGTCTTTTCTTACAGTCAAGCTCTTGGATCTAAATGAGACACCACCTTTATATTGGCCATACCAGAAGGGGCAAGCTTTACTGGCCTCATTGCCCTCAAGGTACTTTCTGGGCATTGTGTGTGAAAAATGAGACAAGACTGTTAGTGACAGTGCCCCCTGTCATCCCAGGGTGGTACCACATATCATAGGTGAGACTGGAAGGCAATCCACTGGCGCGCATGCATGACAACTAACAATCAAAGGTTTGGGGTCATCCAGAAATTTTTATGGTTTTGGTTGGAATTGATACCTTTTTTATCAAGATACCATTAAACTGATTTAAAGCACCATTGATCTTTAGAAATGATGGTACCTTGTAACACAAATGAAAAGAATAACAGGTTTCAGTGGTGCTAATGCAATCAGAAAAGTTTCTCTAATGACTAATTAGCTTGTAATCATGGCGAATGAAGGATAAGCTAAGAGAGTTTACCATTCGAATACTGAAGGAATTGTCACTGAAAATGGGGCTTTGCAATCATATATGAATAATACATTAAAAATAAATAATTTCAAGTAAAAATAGCCATTATACACATTAGTAATGATTTGACTATGTTTTTAAATCAGTTTAATGGTATCTTGATAAAAAGGTATTATGTTCTATCCAAAACTTGAGAATTTCTATGTGACCCCCAACTTGACCATCAGTGTGTATTTTTTTTAACTCTGTAGCTTCCAAGTAAATTAGAACACAAAACATTTTATATTATCATTTATTCTATGTTTAGATGAAAAATAGCATTCTGAAAGAAAAACACATTGGGTGATTGTTGGTAAGATCAGCCTAACCCAACGTTATCCTTCATGGTATGTGGCATGCTAGTTCAGTGCTGTATTCAGGAATTGGTGTTCAAAACATATTTTTAGACTAAACAAACGTAAGGCTTTTTAACAAATGTTTTTTTTTCCCTTGCAGTCGTTACATAAACGTAATGAAAGTGGCATGAATCACTGTTTTTGGCAACACCTCCCTCCTCTGTACAATGTTGTGCCAACCGCCAGTTGGCTTAATCATCAAAACTCTGACTCGCTTTCTATAAATGGGCTCTAACGGGAATTTTTCAGATTTGTTTTCTTGCGTGATCAATCGGCCAAATGTTTTATGTTACCATGGCTCTTTAATGTTTAAATTTTGAGACTGATTTCTGTTGCACTTTCTTATTATGCAAGTTTATGTATGTATAGTGTGATGGACAGCCGGGACAACAATATACTGGAAGGACTGGGGGAGCAGATATGCACAGGACACTGCCAGCCTTGCAGCGCTAGATGGTAGCTTGTCTTGGTTTGCAGCAGCACCTCGGATTCCTGCAGGGCTCCATGGGATTTGAAGTTTGTCACAGACCTGCTGGGTTCTGTGGGGGGCTGCAGGGGAAGTTGCAGAGCCCTACTTAGGGTTTCCACCACACCTGGGAGTACTACAGATAAAGCTGATGAGACACCTGAAGTGCTCCCAGGTGCTGCATAAAAGGAATCGCCTCACTTCACTCAGGGAACCAGAGTCGGGAGGAAGAGGGCAAAGCTTGCCGGAGTTGAGGTGGTAGGAGAAAGAGAAAAGGAGAGAAGAAAAAAGAAAACGCATTGTGTGCTGTGCTGTGCTCACTGTAACTGTGCTGAGGGTGGTGGGAATGAAAGGAGGGTGTTTACCAAACCTAATTAAAAGGTGTTTGGGGAACTTGTAAGCCCCCTGGTGGACACAGGACATTGTAAGTATATATTTTATGCACTTTAAGCTTGCATTCAGTGAAAGTTCTATACAAGAGTTAATTTAATTGAATTTCCTTAAAGAATATGAGTATGCACTCTTTGTTTCTTCAGACTCTGTTCTAAAATAGTCTATATCTATACATACATCGGGGGTATCCCAGTGTACAAAGTGTAACTATTGGTGAAAGTGGCACAGTACAGGGAAAGAACCCAGCACAGCCCAATAAAATCCACACTGGGAATCAGAGCTCATCTCTACAGTTTAATATGGGAGGATGTGCAGTGCAGGTGTACTTTGTGCTCAAGCAAAAGTTTGTAGGAGAGCACAAGAAATTGGCTGAGTCCAAGAAAGTCTGCCAGATGGTCATAACTTTTGTTGTCTTGTAATGGACAATGTGAGAAGTGATTTGAGACCATGTTGCTATTTCAGTGGTGAGCATTGGAAAGACCGGCAGGAGGCCATCACCTTTCAGCACAATAGATGTTAGCACATGGTCCATTTTAGACATGACGCCCAGATTCTGAGAGCCCCTGACTTTCAAGAGATGCTTAAGGTTCAGAGTTGCAAAGACTCCAGGGACAACTAAGAGGAGTTCTTGTGTCTATATATAACTGAAAAAATCAACTCTAACCCTGGGTAAAATGGAAGATGATAGGAAGGAGAGTATGGCCCAAAGCTCACTTGTGAGGGATATAGAGGCAATAGTTGACATAGATGGTGTGGAGGAGATGGGAAGAGAGAGAGAGACAATAACGGGAGTTCAAGGGGAAAATTACTTGGTGTAATACTGGATGATGCTCCACATAAAGAACATACACCAGTGAAGCAACATTTTCTTTTTTTGTACTTGGTCCACTTTGTGCACTGTACGCATTTGCAATTTGTAAACATATTAAATCTTAATATCAGGAAGTGATTGCCAAGAGCCATATTTAATGCAGAAGGGGGATATATCTGAAATAGTACACCCAAAGAGAGGTTATGAAGTCATGTATTAGAGTTTAGCCTACTTTATTCCACCTGGTCACCAAAGGCCAAACAGATGAGCCAAACCAACATCCTGGAAACTAACAGTACTGTAAGTAAGAATCAGGAACACCGGCTTATTTAATAAAGATGTGTTTAATTTTGTTCTCTAGTTGAGGACTTTCAAAATAAAGTGAGAAGCTTACCACTGTGTCACCTTTGTCTTGTTTATTTTGCAGCGAGTGTTCCACCGTCACATCCTTGCTCATCTGATCTTGCTATTATTATGTATACCAGTGGTTCTACTGGCATTCCTAAAGGAGTGATGATTGCGCATAGTAATCTTGTAGCAGGAATGGCTGGTCAGTGTGAAAGGATACCAAACCTAGGGTAAGGACCTACTCTTTTTTTTATACTTTTATTAATTTCCAAGGGGAAATTGTCTTTTCTCATGACCTTTTGTGGTTATAGCATAGTGTCAGCTATTATAAGCACCATTGGAGCAATTTTCAGGTTAAGGGCCTTGCTTAAGGGCCCAACAAAGTAGGATCCATGCGTGAAGGAAAAAGTCTGTATATTTAACTAGTTGTCCCCCTCAGCTCCGCCCGTGTAGTAGTGAAACAGGAGAATCTTTAAAAATCGATAAAAAAGGTAATAATTTGTGTTGAGAAGAATTTATATTGATAGCTTTTGTATCAGAGGGCCTCTTGATATACAATATTTTTGGTTTTCCTATCGGGTGAGAATGTAGCTGTGATCTCTTTGCCAGAAATGTAAAAAGTTGGCAAGGTATCTCTGGCCAAGCTGAAGGTAGGTATGCTCCAACCTCAAACGCTGCCACTGTATCTGATTGAATTCAGCTCTGATGGGAGAGTATCCCCCACATGGGGAGAAGAGCATGTGGCTGTGATATCTCTGTCAATGTGCAGGTACACACGTAGCTGTGATCTCTCTCTCAAAAACATCAAACGTTACTCTTTAACAATCTCTAGGTAACATCTGCTGAGCAAACAGGTATCTCTAGCTAAGTAGAGGCAAAGTATGTTGCAACACGTGGAGAGAGTTAGAGCGACTCGAGCGACTCGAATGGAGGCTGGCGCATGAGTGAGGATGGCTCCACCTGGCTCTCTACTTCTGAGGTGCTGCCTCCCCCTTCTCTCGGTCTGCAGCCTGTCTCTCGTATTTGCGTGAATAAATCGGTGCCGCAACTGAACTATGATACTTAGCGTCATGAGAGAAGTTTCAAAATCAATCGGAATGTTCAAGCAAATTTATAAAAAAAAAAAGCCAGATCTAAATCCGTTAAGTAGTTCTTTAGTGAAAAGCAAAAAGACATATAGACGTTGGATTTTATATACAGTGCATCTGGAAAGTATTCACAGTGCGTCACTTTTTCCACATTTTGTTATGTTACAGCCTTATTCCAAAATTGATTAAATTCATTTTTTTCCTCAGAATTCTACTCACAACACCCCATAATGACAATGTGAAAAAAGTTTACTTGAGGTTTTTGCAAATTTATTAAAAATAAAAAAAAATTGAGAAATCAAATTTACATAAGTATTCACAGCCTTTGCCATGAAGCTCAAAATTGAGCTCAGGTGCATCCTGTTTTCCCTGATCATCCTTGAGATGTTTCTGCAGCTTAATTGGAGTCCACCTGTAGTAAATTCAGTTGATTGGACATGATTTGGAAAGGCGCACATCTGTCTATATAAGGTCCCACAGTTGACAGTTCATGTCAAAGCACAAACCAAGCATGAAGTCAAAGGAATTGTCTGTAGACCTCCGAGACAGGATTGTCTCGAGGCACAAATCTGGGGAAGGTTAAAGAAAAAATTCTGCTGCTTTGAAGGTCCCAATGAGCACAGTGGCCTCCATCATCCATAACTGGAAGAAGTTTGAAACCACCAGGACTCTTCCTAGAGCTGGACAGCCATCTAAATTGAGAGATTGGGGGAGAAGGGCCTAAGTCAGGGAGGTGACCAAGAACCTGATGGTCACTCTGTCAGAGCTCCAGAGGTCCTCTGTGGAGAGAGGAGAACCTTTCAGAAGGAGAACCATCTCTGCAGCAATCCACCAATCAGGCCCGTATGGTAGAGTGGCCAGACGGAAGCCACTCCTTAGTAAAAGGCACATGGCAGCCCGTCTGGAGTTTGCCAAAAGGCACCTGAAGGACTCTCAGACCATGAGAAACAAAATTCTGTGGTCTGATTAGACAAAGATTGAACTCTTTGGTGTGAATGCCAGGCGTCACGTTTGGCGGAAACCAAGCACCACTCATCACCAGGCCAATACCGTCCCTACAGTGAAGCATGGTGGTGGCAGCATCAAGCTGTGGGGATTTTTTCAGTGGCAGGAACTGGGAGACTAGTCAGGATAAAGGGAAAGATGACTGCAGCAATGCACAGAGACATCCTGGATGAAAACCTGCTCCAGAGCACTCTTGACCTCAGACTGGGGCGACGGTTCATCTTTCAGCAGGACAACGACCCTAAGCACACAACCAAGATATCAAAGGAGTGGCTTCAGTCCTTGAGTGGCCCAGCCAGAGCCCAGACTTGAATCCGATTAAACATCTCTGGAGAGATCTTAAAACGGCTGTGCACCGACGCTTCCCACCCAACCTGATGGAGCTTGAGAGGTGCTGCAAAGAGGAATGGGCGAAACTGGCCAAGGATAGGTATGCCAAGCTTGTGGAATCATATTCAAAAAGACTTGAGGCTGTAATTGCTGCCAAAGGTGCATCGACAAAGTTTTGAGCAAAGGCTGTGAATACTTATGTACATGTGATTTCACATTTTTTTATTTTTAATAAAACTTTTTTCACGTTGTCATTATGGGGTGTTGTGTATAGAATTTTGAGGAAAAAAATTAACTTAATCCATTCTGGAATAAGGCTGTAACATGACAAAATGTGGAAAAAGTGATGTGCTGTGAATTCTTTCCGGATGCACTGTATATAGAGAAGGACTTATTATTATGCAATGAAAAATCATACATGAACTTTACAACACATTGAGCACTTGATATTTTTTGCTTACATCTCCAGAGCGTTCCCTATCAACACCACCATAATAATCTTTTAAGTCCAGACACTATATGGAGAAGGCTATTTCCCACATTTCACTATTAATACTATTGAACTGAATAGTGAAGGATTATAGATTTGGTTATGGATTGCATTTTCATCTGTTGCTTAAACAAGTTCCCCAAGTTTACTCAATTTTTTTTTTGTTCTGTCTTGGCCTGTATATGGCTCTGTTTATTACATAATTGCTTGCTGTGTGTTCCATTCAGGGAGTATTTAAACCTTGGCAAAATTATTTACATTACTAACAACAATAATGGCTATGGTTATAGTTTTAGTCTCCATAAGCCGTCTCCATAAGCTTCTTTAATCTTACAGTATGTGACTTCTAGCTGTGCGATATGTCACTGATCTTGTTGCTAGACCATGCCAATTTAGGAAACTGGTAAATCGCTGCCAATGTCACATTTACTGAGTGCCGACCATCTACTGCATTTGTACATAATGTGCTACCCGACAGAGATGGTTCTGTATGAAAGGTTAACAGGCATAGCGAGATCAGCCATAGCCTCAGCCCTTTATTCTTTTTTCCATTCTGTTTTTAGTATGTTAAATATGAGACATCAGAAAGACAACCTTGTATTCAGTTTGTGGGGTTCAAAACACACATGTTTCTTATTCCTCATCACTACAGTCTCTGCATTATACTTCTGGATGAGCATTCATTGGTGTGCAACCGAGTCCACACCTACAGCTAATTATGTTTGATTTTATCAGAAAGAGTAACTGACTAGTAGGTCTGAGTCGCCGGCTATGACACAGTAGGTGATCAGATCCGACTCCCTACAATTATGTAAATTAATATTACGACTGAAAATTGCTGGAAAAGCCGCCTAATGTAACATAGCCTTTAGTGCTTCCTATTGTATAAATTACTCAGTACACATTGGACCAAAACTGAAGTTTGTGATTTAAGTGAGGAATACCATTAGGGAAAAGTGTAGTATTCACAGAGATTGTTTTTAGATTAATTCTTGTTGTCTTTCAATCAAAAAACACATTTGAAAGCTACCTGGAATACTTCTTGAACAAGTGCTGGTACAATAAAGGGTATGTCAACCCTAACCATCACAAGACAACTACACAACTCGTCTTGCATGTAGCAGATCATTATACTAATTGTGAAAAAATGTTGCTTAAAGAATCTCAAAAATAGTGGTATTTTAATTATTAGAAAACCAAAAAAACGCTGCAGATTGTCTCAGTGTAAGAACAATTTAAAGTAGAAATGATAGCCAGAGACACTAGGAATTGGCTGCTTCAGTACAAAACAGACCAGTGGGACAAATAAGAATTGAAATGCACTCAGAGAGATATCCCACATAAAAAAAACTTTTACAGAAAGTACCAGAAATACTGTATATTACCTTAAGAAGTCCAAGTGAAATCAGTAAGAGAAGAGTATGAACTGAATTCTCAATGTAGTAGTGCTTGTGCTTTTATGAATAGACTGTAGAAAGCTGCAGCAGCATTTATCGTTTGTTCAGATGTGTATATGATTATATTTTTCATAATGTGTAGTCTGAAAATGAAACTGCAATACATGTGTTAATTTTTTTTTCTGGTTTGGCTTGAGTCAGATGCAGTATTATGGCTTTGCTTGATTCTGTGGTTATCAGACAATTGCCTGTACCCTTCTTGCTGAGCCTCCTATTCTTTAAACTCAGTGAGTGAAATGTAAAGCTGTGCACGTGCCCTTCCCCAGATGGATTTGCCTCTATAATGACTATAATTGTCCAATTATCATAGCCATTGGGTTTGATGTTTTAACAGTTGCTTGATTGAGCCAAAAAAAAATACTGTATATCACCAGCCCATATCACTTAAGTTTTAAATTAAATCATTCAGATTTTTAATTATTTATTTATTTTTGATCTGTGGGTTTAACTACACTGGACATTAACTTTTCTTAAAAATTTTTGATTAGGATAGACGACTTCAAGCTGAACACAAATATAATTTTAGCTTGACTGCATCATGTAGGGATTTGGAGAAGCACAAAATGAAATGGAATGTATAGTGCTTATTGTTGCTGACTCAATGCATTTGTTCAACTGAGCTAAAAATATTTTGCTGCTGATTTTCATTTACACTCCACATCTGATGCTTCTCGTTTCAGTGTCCAATAATACTCTGTCAGCAATGATGGACTCCACATACTCTTATAACTTTTACATCATTGCAATGTCCTAGAGAAACCTTTCGCCATGTTTGTCACTGACTGCAGCAGGTTATTAAGGATGGAAGCAGAAGATGAATTGTCAGGGATGTGTCACAGTTAATAGTTTTGTATGCCTGAAGCATGTTGTCAGCCAGCTGGATCTAGCTTGGTTCTCTATAGTTGCCAGAAAAATTCTCAAAAACATTGTTGTGATTTCCACCGGCTCCACTAGCAAATCTTTGAACCACTTAACATTGATGAAGTATCTGATTTGTAGAGCAACAAAATTGCCTTCCTTAGTCTTGGCATCAGTTATTCATGGAAACATCTACCTCCAGCATCAAAATCCTTCACCTGCCTTGTTCATTGCTTTAACAAAGTTTTTCAACAGTCAAAGTTTACATGAAGAGGAGGCAAATGTTGTTGGGTCAACAAGTCATTTATGTGCCACACTTTCCTGCCCTAGAAAAAATTCTTATAGAGCCGACAGATTTTTTTAATATAATGAAATTGTTTAGCATGCAAAAAACTTGGTAAATCTGAGCTGCATTCCTAGTAGCAGTGACACTACTTTTATATCACCACAGATATTCCATTTGTAGTAGTTTTACTGAACATGTATACTTATTATATAACAGGAAATCTCATGAGAAATCATAGAGGCGATTACATTAAACAGGATGTAACTGGAAACCTCTCAGATGAGTTTTGTGATCAGCAGGCCAAAATGCATAAAATACACCCAAAAACTGTTTAAAATTGTCCCGTGAAGCCTGTGCATGTGACTACCACAGATAAATTTTCAAAATATGGTCATTGTGTTTCTTATTTTTTTCAGACCAGGAGACACATACATTGGTTATTTGCCATTGGCTCATGTTCTTGAACTGTCAGCGGAGTTGTCTTGTCTTTCAAATGGCTGTAGGATTGGCTATTCATCCCCATTAACACTGTCAGACAAGGTAAAATTAAAGACAACTTCAAGTGCAAAATGTTTTTGGTGTGTCATTGAATTTTGGATGGTTATGGAACTAAAGATGTGAACTTGATGTTGCTAGTGGTACTTTCTGATTATAAATATGTTGTTCTATGTGAAATTTGCAAGTTCCTTGCTCACATGGGTCAGAAAAAATCAAATGTTGACAAAAAACATTCTATTGGCCTGGTATATCTCTTCACCTTGTACCCTGTACCCTGTCCATAGTTATTTCCTGTCTTGACTGTGTTACCCCCAGGATGTGTTTACAGTTCCTTGTCACCAGGCATTAGAAAAAAGTTTAGAAAATGGATAGCTGGGATTTGAGATGAACTGAGGCCCTGCTGCCATCCTAAACATTTTAGTTTAATTAAGATATACCTTTTTAGCAAGCAACTTAGCTGTGTTTTAATTTAAGTCATTTGTTTAACTTTATTTGAAAGCATGTTTAAGTAAAATGCCCTGAAAAAAGTATTTATTCTGATTTTCTCTGTTGCTGCAAAGTTTTGGCCCTGAATGTTTTCACGTCCCCAATCAAAAGATAAAGGGCACCTAAAAGAACAAACAACATGTTTTTAAACATATTTAGTGTTGTAGCAGTGCTGCAATGAGTATAACTCCATTTCCCAGCAGCCCAAGGGGGATTACCCACATAAGAGGTCTGAAACAGAAGTAGGGGCTGCTGGGGAGGAAAGGGACACCTGGAATAGAAACTAGTGATCTGTGTTTTTGTGTATTCTGTCCAACATGTTGTCTAAAAAGTCAATTGTGCCCTGGATCATTTCCTGTTAGGATGGATGGACTGTCTCGTGCCTGCCTCTCGTGTGTGTAGTGGTGGATTAATTGTCATGTGTCTTCAAAAGGAGCAGTCCTGCAAATCTCACTCCTCACCACTCAGGACTACCAGTTAGGACTGTTTCACTCATTTTCTATGAAAAATGAAAGCTGTTCTTGGGATTTTCATCTTCACATCATACCATTTCACCTGCTTTTGCTTGTTATGTTATAACTGTATCGCCACAGGGGAAATGGGAGGTTTGTCTGATTGTTGTTGTTTTGTATTGGGTTTTCATTTAATATGTTATATTTTTATTCATTTGTTGGTTCTGTGTCTCTGCTTGTGAGTGTGTGAGGGTCGGGCCAAGGCTGGGTGCGTCCCTGGAATCTCCAGCAAAAAAATAAAATAAATAAATACATCGTAAATCACAGTCTCTTCGATGTGACCACTACAATGTATTTTAAGAACAAAGTGATCTAATATCAACTAACTGCAAGTGTAACTGTTCCCTGCAGGGCTAGATCCCTAGAAAAGGATCGCAAATCAAAAATAACATCATATTTATAATCACTGACTTTGAAATAGTCTAAAATAATATCTCGCATGTTTATGTTTCAAATTTGTCATTTTTTAATAACCTTCTGGGAGTGGCTTATAGAGGGAAAAACCACTGGCAAGAATCAAATATCAAAAGATATATTCATGATCAGCAACCTCAAAATAGCATAAAACCAACACCCCACAAGTCCGTATTACTGTTCCCCATTTTTCTTTAACATTTTATGAAAAGGAGTAACTTTGACCCCTGATATCCGTTTAGTGGGTGAACCCCTAGGGTCAGTTGACACAAATAACTTCAACACGCTCTGATCATTAATGCCGAAGACAACTATTGGTTTACTCTCCATAATAAGTTTAATTTTTTGCATGAATATGGTGCAGTAACGGACTAAAAATGAGGGTGTTGTTTTGTCTAGATGGCCAACAATAGGAGGAAACCCTAAAAAGCTTGACATCCTGCATTAACTAGACATCAAGAAGAGTCAAATGGTGAGGTTTTCTCTCACCGATGAGTCAGGAAGCACCAGATATAAAAAAAAAAACAGCTGAGGTGATTACAAAAGCATTCATAAGTACATTTTAGGAACACAAAAGTCACTTGGCAAGCACAAGCCTAGAAAATACTGTCTGAAAGGCAAATTGAACTCTAATACAGAACTTGATCAAATGAAACATTGATTTCGTTATCTTCATTTTAAAAGAACAAGTCATGAAAAAGTTCATCCTTTAACTAACCCTCAGAGGGACAACAAGTCTTGCTTAGAACCAACAGTCTTTGCTGTCTGGACCCCTTTTAACTGCAGTGCAGAAAGCCTGAAACCCACTAAGAAGCTCTAATTACATTGATGTTTACAATTTGTAAAGTGGGGTCCATACTAAGATTCAAACCTAAGTAGAAATAAGCCAGAGTAGGATAAATAAATGGTGCACAACCAGACCACAGCAAGTTTATTTTATTTTTTTGTATCTTTTATGTCTTCTAAAAATACTAAAGTTAGTGAAATGCATGTATTGTAAGTCATGGTTTGGTGCAATGTGTTCTTTTTATTGTTCAGAAAGACACAATTTAGGATGAGCATTAAGTTTGGTTTATTCACTTTAGTGGATAGTCCATTTCCGTATTATTAAATTCTTCCATGTTTTCACTTCACAGTCAGCAAAAATCAAAACAGGAACTCAAGGAGACTGCACTGTCCTAAAGCCAACTCTCATGGCTGCAGTACCGGTAGGTGAAATGTCTGCATGTTAGAAAATGTTTTCTCTTAATTTTTCAGACACTTTACTGTTAAAACCTTAGAATGTTGCTATACTCCTCTCCCATATGCATTTTGTGCAGAGGGGTTGTTTTCCTCCAGTGAAACACCAAGTTGGCGATGATGATGTTTGCATTGCCATGGGCAGTTTCCACATATGATTTATAAAGAATGATACACAAACACTTTAACACTGCTTTTGTAACAACAAACAGAAAACAAATCACTTTTCTCAGGTGTGTGTCTTTTACTCCTTCTGTTTTGAATGGCTCCCCTGCAACTGGCTGTGAAGCTGCTCATTTTTCTGTTGGTGGCTCATCCCCACTCTGATAAAACTTGTCAGAGTCATTACAATATATGTATATACCGTGCAGAAGTCCCAGGAACATGTGACAAATATTATAAAGTGGAAATATTTGATACATGTAGTTTCTGAAGATATTTGTGGTCAGTTTTTCTCATCCTCTTGGAGAACTTGACACAAAAGTCTGACTGTCTTATTTGCATCCCATACTGACTCAAAATGTTAATATTAGGACATCATAAGGGGCCGTAACATCTGTTGCTGGCTTCCTTTTCGCTGCACATCATTTTTTTATGATGTTGGCCATGTGTTTGGGAACATTATTATACTGCAGAATGACGTTGGGCCTGATCAGACACTGCCTGTACTTTTCACTAGTCAGGCAGCCATCGAGTTTGTCTGTCTATGGAAATGCAGCCCCAGACCTGCAGGGAACTTGCATTGTGCTTCGCTGTTTCCTGCAGACACTCATCAACGTAACTCCAGCCCTTTGGCAGAAAAACTAACTTCCATTAGAGTAGTAGTTAGCACTAAGATTGAGGTGGAGGGGATGAGATCAAGAGAGGGGACAAAAAAGGCTTGGTTTGAGATGGTGTTGGATGACAGGAAAAGAATGGGTTTCACCACAAAGGATTGCTAGGACCATGGAAAATGGAAGGAACAATTATTGGAAACAAGTTTGGATAAACCTGAGTTATGGTTGTTAAAGCTGGTAATAATAATACTGTTGAAAGGTTACAAGTTCTTATTAATGGCAAAAAGTTCTGACATTATTTCTTTGGATTACAGCTTTTAAATCCAAGAAAAATTTAAATTTCAAGGGGAATGTGTAGACTTTCAGTATACATTGTATGTGTGTATGTCAATCCATCATTTCCTAACTTACAAATCCTATCCTATGGAGCTTATCCCAGCTAGCATAGGGTGCAAAACAGGGTGCCAGTCCTTCACAGGGCAAACACATACATACACCCTAGCCACACACAAGGGCCAATTTCATATCGTCAGTTCACCTAACCTACATGCTTTTGGACTGTGGGAGGAAACCAGCGTGCCGCCAATGTGTGTATGTACTCATATGTTGTGATAAATAACCACCCAACCCATGACACAAAAAGAGGTTTGTGGTAGCCGTATACTTGGAAATGGATGGAAAATTAAAGAAAGAGGTTACTGAATAGTGGTCTTTACAGACAAGAGTCAAAAGCCGAATGGAAGTTTAGTACAGACAGGGTGAGTTTTAAAGGCGTAAGGAGGAAGTAACGTCTTCAGGGGTGGAACCAGAAGTGATTTTAAAGGGCCCAGGCAGAATTTCCCACATTTGGTCTGCGGGGAAATAAGATAAAAGGTCAATGCACTCTGCCACCCCCTGATTCGAACAGGAATTACCTTCTTTCGAGCCCTTTAGCTGCCTCCCATGCACACGTGTGTGACAGTGTATTAAACATATTTACTAGTGTATTCTACTCTGTTTTTAAAATTTTTCACAGTAAATATTTTCAGGTCTTCCACCAATATCTAATATTAAATAAATGGCACCTCAGTGAGCAAATGCACTAATACATGTGTTCCTTATGTTTATTTTATTTAAGCTATCAAACACCCACTGGCACTTAACAATAAAGTAATTGGCAATTATTTTTACACAGTGCCACTTGGCATTGATCACTTTATTCATTGGTAAATTAAATAAATGTGGTGTTTGCTCACACAAGTATCTCGATATATAATCTTCATTTGGATCTTGATCTTTGCCCGCGAATGAATTAGAAGAAGAAGCACTAGATGGCAATAGAGAGACAGCTAAAACATAGGCATTGTATTAAGAATCTCCTCCAGGCTTATACTACTGAAGACTGTAGTACTCCAGTCACACCTCAAAACACAGACATTCAAACTAAACAAATTGTTGTGCTTTAAATTAACTAAAGAGAACTTCTTTTAGATCTTGATCTTTGTTTGTCCGCGAATTCCACACATGCGTAGACCACCTTCCAGTTTAGTACGTTGTTGTTACCCACAGATGTCAACAATGTGCCGGAATAACGTGGTGGACAGTGTTACGCTGGTTAGCTCCTGAGGCCTGGTTAGAGAATGAGATTGCCGAAGATAAAAGGTACGTGCCTATGTAACATATGAATGAAAGAAAGACAGTGGGTAAAATGAATGACAACATAACAGCACGTTCTGGAAATTATTATTGTTGCGTTGTAGTGCTGCGCGTCTCACAGTTGTACCATGGCTTGCTCACATGTCAGTGAAGTGATCCCTATTTATGCTTTAAAGAGCCTGGATACCTATGTGTCCCCCTTTTATAACCATTGCTCCGTGTATATTGCCTTACTCTTTGGATTGCCACAAAGCAACCTGCGAGATTGGAGAAAGGTTGAGAAGAGATCGTGAGAGGAAACGACAGCGTCGTGAAAACGAGACGGACTGTGAACGAACAGAAGCAGAAGTGCTCCTACACCACCACTTAATTACGATTTGGACAGTCGAATCAATATCCAAGGGTTTTCTTTTGTAATTTTGTGTCCCTTATAAAAAATCATAATGCTGTACGACGAAGGGCCCAGTTCACGACTGGCAGTCGCATTTAAACAGGGAACCCTTCACAGACAACTTTAACACGCGCAACATAGTTGGGCGCACATGGCTAGTCCTTTTATAATGGATTTTATAGCTTCTAAATTGGCCTGGTGTAAGTAAAGGTATGTGTGCATATAAGCATGCCGTGCCACTGACTGTTTTCCTTCCAGGATTGCTTTCTGTCCTGTGCCTAATTCTGACTTCTAGAAACTCTTCAATGAAAAAATGTGAAATATAAACTGGCTTTCAAATGAAAGGCAAGATTGAAATAATTTGTTGTTGGACCACTGTGTTTTTGCAATAATAGAATAAAATGAACATAGCTAAAGTTTTCAAATGTTATTTACTATGTAGGAAATAATGGACAGAATTTACAATAATGTCATGAACAATGTTCAGGAGATGAGCTGTTTTCGGAGAAAAATCTTCAAATTCGCCTATAACTACAAACTGGAAAAAATCAAACATGGCCATGATACACCTCTCTGTAATAAGTAAGTAATCAGAAATATTTACTGTAATAACTAGCTGTACTTTATTTCTAAAATGATAACAAGAATTCAATGATTTTAATTAGGGAAATTTTGTGTGATTTTACATGTTGCTAACTTTTTATGTATAAGCAATGTTTTAGAAAATTGTTAACATAAATAAATTGCAAGTCATATCCAGTAATTTCGAGGCCTAGAAGAAGAATTTTATAGTAGAATTTTCTTTCAACGAGCTTAACAATGTGTGTTAAAATCAAATAAATTGTTAAAAGCTTTACCTTAATATGGTGATAGACGTGTATGTTCTCAATGAGGTGCACCCAGGATAGGTGCAGACAGTTAGTTTCTATTCTGGAATCAGCAGTTACAAACCGAAAAAGCCTGTCGTGACTGTGACCCCAGACTTTGCAGGTTTGAACTAATGCACCCCCAATATGCGTACTGTGCCAGGTTGTCTTTTTGATTCGTCATAAATGCTGGTCTTTAAACTGTGGGAGGAAGCCAGCTGAACAAGTAAGAAGAAGATACTTATACTTTGTAAAGGAGGCACTTAACCAAGAAGGTAATCATATCAGTTTCCAAAACACTCCAGAGATATTTTTACATCGGCTTTGAATACATTTTAAACAAATGCCACTCAGCTAACTGCTGTGATTTGCAGACATCTTTGTCACTTTTCTAGAACCGAGAAGCTTATGACTTTGAATGCTGTAGCATTGTTTTAACAATGGTAGAATCTTGATCGCCTGTGCGAACTAATAAGGACAAAATCAAGCTCAAGAAGCATTTCAATGCTCAGTCCTTTTCACATTTATTTAGTTGGCTGATACCTTTATCCAAGGCGACTTACAACATTTATGATAAAATTGGTTACTTTTCTTTTGGTGTTTCAATTGGTATAGAGGAAGGTCATGTGTCCTACTAATGGTTACACAGTGTCAGCAGATTTGAACCCACAACCTCAGGGTTTGAGGTCCAAAGCCTTCAACGATACACCACAATGTCTGCCTTCTTTCTTTAGCTATTGTTATATACAGACAGTTGACTTAGTTTAGTTGTGTTCACTAAACTGCAAAATAAAGTCAAGTTTATTTATAAATCACTTATATTAAAACACAGATATGTTTACCAAAGTGCTGTACAATTAAATAACAATAAGTAAAAGAACAAAATATAATAAAATAATATCCCCTAATTACTATCATCTTGTATGAAATACACTGGCTATCCAATGCATAAAATTCAAACCAGCCACCCTTTTAATTTGAATGAAAAGCCAGGGAGAAAAGGTGTGTTTTCAGCCTGTATTTAAGCATGCTCAAGTTAGGTGCATGTCTAATCTGCAGTGGCAAGTTGTTCCAAAGCCATGGAGCAGCCGTCACAAATGCACAATCAACCCTGTGCTTCAGCCTTGCCCGAGGTGTCAGCAGTAACAACTGGTCAGACGATCTCATAGACTGAGACGGGGCATATGGGTCAGGAGACTGGTAAGGAAGACCAGTGCCAAACCATTTGGAGACTTTTAAACAAGCAATAAAAGCTGAAAATCAAGTCTAAAGCTAACAGGCAGCCAACAAAGAGAGGCTAATTTGAGAGTAATATGAACTTGCTTGCGAGTTCTAGTTAAAAGCCTGGCAGCTGAATTTTGAAAGTGTTTTTCAGTTTTTTAGAGTTATATTAAGCATATTCCATATACTGTATACAAGTCAGTCTCCTTTTTAGGATTATTTATTTTTCACATATTTTGTTTTTTGGGTGATACAGGGAGCTGTTTCACTTCCTCCAGTTCCTGGATCCTTGGTTTAAATCCAGGCTTAGTGTGTTTGCACATTCTCCATATGTGCGTTCAACATTTGTCCCATTTCCTCCTGTGCCCTGTTAATTGGTGTTACTTACTTAACCTGGTGGGAGTGAATTTGCAAGTGTTGTGGGTGTGCCCTGTTATCGAATGACCACTTAACAGGTGTTTTGTTCCCCCCACTGTTGTTGATGCCATTGGGATGGGCTGTGTCTCTCCAATCTACTGTAACTGAGTAAACATGGTGTAGTAGAATGAAGAACAGCAAGCCTAAGGGAGAAATGTTAGGGTGCCAATCCAGTCGTTCTTATTTAATCAGATGAAGAAAACCAAACAAAACTAAGTGCTCAGCTGCATAAATAGAAGAAAAAGCTCTCTAAAATCAAACTGGAGCCGCCAGGCTTTGTTGAGGGTTTTTAGTCAGTCACCAGGTAGGAGCCCCTGCCTGAGGTGTGATCTTTACACAGAGTGGCTCCTCCTTCCTGCAGCCTCGGGATTTATATATGGGGGGCCAAAAGGGGCGGAGTCACATGCCACACTGGGCACCTGTGGGGGGAACAGCAGAGGGACACAGTTAGCACCGGTGCCCCCTTTTGACGCAGGGTGGTAGTACATACCTTATATGAGCCCACAGAGTGATCCACTGACGTGCATGTGTAACAATGGCTAGGAAGTGGAAGGATCTTTTTTTTTTATTGTTTGTAATGTTAACATGTTGTGGCATATTTAGCTTTCAGTTACAGAAGTAACACAGTTCTTTGTAACTTAAATGTAATGTTTGATCCACATTAGGGTTATTTTCAAAAAGGTGAAGTCCTTACTGGGCGGAAACATTCGGTTGATGCTCTCAGGTGGGGCACCGCTTTCTCCAACCACCCAACGCTTCATGAACATCTGCTTCTGCTGTCCAGTTGGACAAGGTTATGGGCTGACTGAAACGTGTGGAGCAGGGACAATCATGGAAAGTAAGTCATAAAACAAATACATCAAGCTGGTTTATGGTGGCATAAGGATGCTAAGGAAGGTTGAGACACAGGTAAGCGTTGTCGTCTGAATATTTTATGCATTTGATAAAATTAATATTGTAGCTGTGAATTTCTGTTTCTAAATTGTTTTTAAAACAACACTAACATTTTAGATTACTACATAGAAGTAGTAAACATAAAAAATATTTGCAATTCACAGTGTAATGATTTAAAAATTTCAGTGGGGCACAATTTAGAATTTTACGTAGTAGTTACGTTTCTATGGTTTGTTTGGATTTAGAGTATTTAATAAGTAGTTGCCATCATCTTTTGATTTTAAACCTACAGTGTTATTTATTCAGAAATGTTTAGTTTGTTCTTATAACTCAATTTTTTAGACAAGGATTCTCCAATTCAAACAAATTAATATTCTTCATGCCAAAAGTAATCTAAATATTGGAATTACCAGCATGGAACAGTATTGACATTCAGCACAAGCAAGGGAAAGGTCCCTGGCTTAAAATATAACATCATCACACATTGACCTTACTTCAGCTGAATAAAGTGCTCAAACCTCCACACAGGGTGATGTTTAATCTTACATTTAACATGTCATACAAATTTTTATACACATTCTATATACTTAAGGTCAGTCAGTCGTTGTCTAACTCGCTTAGTCATGAATAGGGTCAGCTAGCATAGGGAGCAAGGCAGGGAACACACCCTGGACAGGGTGCCAGTCCATCACTGATTGAACACACACACACACCAACCACACACTCTGGTCAATTTATTATCACCAATACATCTAACCGACATGTCTTTGGACTGAGGGAGGAATCCAGAGCACCCGAAGGAAACCCACACAGTCATAAGGAGAACATGCAAACTCCATACAAAGAGGACCCAGGAAATGAACCCTGGTCTCATTACTGCGAGAAAGCAGCACTACCACTGCATGACTGTGTTGCTCATATAATTAAAGATTTCTTAAAAATCAAGATAAATCAAGGGGCAGAGAAAATCCTAAATTACAAGCAAATATTAAACACAATCTTTCATTAGTTCTAAATTCATACTATTGCTTGATTTTGCAAGAAAAAACAATAGAAATTGTAGTCTCTCATACATATCAAACCTCATTCCTTAGTAATAAGTCTGTAGTTTATGTAAACTCTTTGTGAATGTTCTAATGCAACTAAAACTCAAAACAATAAAACAGTTATATATATTAGACAGGTGCAAAAGTTTGTGAACACACAGCTGATATTTCCTTTTCGTCATATAATGAGACATAAAGTGTCAACTTCATTTGGGCTATTTTGGGCTACTCTGTTAAGCTGTTCTGATTACTGTTATAAATGTCACATTGTTTATCAACAAACTTAAAATTAATTTTTGACTAAAAAACAAGTGTGTAACTATTACTATTGTAGAATTAATTTTGTTAGTATGTAATATGTTAAGTTATTTGTGTACTACCCATGCATTGTAGTACTAGTAATGGCTTTAAGAAATGGGTACATTTATTTTTTTGTCCAGATTGTTTTCTGATTAAAGTGGTTTGTAGTGGAAAATTCAACATTGCTAATGGTTTACATCCTGAACCCCCTGTGATTCCTACCGTCAATCCCCTAAAGATCTCTCTTGGAGTACTGAATACGACCCTGAAACGGATTCAGGAGACAGGGTTTTTTGCTTCCAGAACCAGATGTGGTTGCTCACGTGCATCCACAAGCCTTGATGATGGAAAAATTGTAATGATCATTAAATGATCACCACAAGTCAGTGCAAGCCAGCTGCGATCACGCTTACAAGATCATCTTAAAACAATCAGCAAATGGACAAGTTATTGCAGACCATTTTATTCAGAACTATGAAAGTCCTGGAAGAAAACCAGCTTTAAGTGCAATAAACAATGCTGCTCGCATCAAGTTCTGCAAAAAAACACAGATTGGGAAAAGGTGATGTTTACAGATGACGTGACCTTCACTCAGTTTAAGAATTATACTGGGCATGTGTGGAGACCAGCTGAGCAATGGTACAATGCAAAATATGTGGTGCCACCTGTCAAACAGTGTGAAAACACTATGGTTTGGGATGCCATCTCAGCATTCAGGTGTACAGGCCTCTGGCTAATGCCAACAAAACACTTAAATGGCAGGACCAATTTATTTGTAGGTGCTGAAGGACAAGCTCACACATTTTGCAATACATTGTACAATTTATTTTCAGCAGTATGGGACATCCTGTCAACACAAGCAAGACAGTAGCTTGCGTTGGCTAGGTATCAGTTGTTATATCCATGACCTGGAAATCTGACAGACATCAATCCAATTGAAAATGCATGGGGGACAATGAAGAAAGCCCATCCTGAAATTCAACCTTTTTGGAAGACCTGAAACACAAGATCATACAAGTTTAGAAGTCACAGATTATAGAAGACTACTGTCATCAACTCTGCCATTCCATGCCTGCTTGTACTCGATAATAAAGGATGACATACAAAATACTAAAAATGCTTGTAGTGGTGCCAACAGTTACTGCATTATTGTCAAATGTAACTTCATTCACTGATTTCACTGTGCAAAATTAAAGAATTACCATTTATTTTACTTTTATATTTTGCTTTTGAATACTTGCGTATATTTGCACCTGTGTGCTGTGTTCACAAACATTTGCACTTGACTGAAGTAGTAATTCACAGGGTGTAGTAACACAGTCAGTTCCAACTCTGCTTTAAGACAGACATAGGGTTTTTAAGTAATCAACAGAAGTTGAGACACCTGTGCAAATTGTTTGCTTTAACTTAGAAGGCTTAATTTACTGTAATTGCTGCAAAACATCTGTAAGTTGTAACCTATTAGTTGTTCCCTAAAGATGGCCCCTTTTAATATTCTGATATTTCCTTTCTTTCAGTTTATATATGTAAGGTGCTGAGTGTGCTAATATTAATATCTTAATGTACCCTTTTTGAATGTTTTAGGTTCAGATAATACAGTCGGTCGAGTAGGAGCGCCTCTTATGTGCAATGAAATATCTCTTCGAGACTGGCCTGAAGGTAAAAACAACATGGAATGCTTTTTGGTATTCCAGTTGAATTTTGTGCCATTTTACTTACTAATTTTACTGAGAAGAAAAAATAAAATATTGTGCACATTTTCAACATGAATAAAAAACAGATGGCCACTTATTCAAGTCATTTCATAATTTAATTTCAATAGGTGGATAGCGTAGTAATTAAGAAACAAAACAAGTGAAATGTTTCTCGTTCAGGCTGTCAGTACTGTAGTAGTGAAAGGAGTTTTAGCAGGCATGCTAATGCTGGACTGTAGGTGGAGCTAGCATGCCAACCTAAAGACTGTATACTGTATTTTCCCTTTCAGTCTGGCTACAGTTAGTTGCTAGTTTCCCAAAGATAATTATTTATCCATTCATTGTATTATCTTCTAAATACATTTGTCTCTGAAACTGACAAAAATAATTCGCACACATCATTGTTTATTTACTTTTTAACAAAAATCAGACTTTGATTCAACAGATTATTTAAAATAATAAAACAAATGTAAATAGCACGGGCAAAAATTATGGCACCCTTAACCTAATATTTTGTTGCACAGTTTTAGGGGCAATCACTGAAAACACGTGATTCCTGTAGCTCTCAGTGACACTTCTGCACCTGTCCACAGGTAGTTCTACCCAGTATTCCTGACCCAGCTGCTCCATCTGTGTTAGTTTTGAAGGGGGCCATCTCCAAACTTCATGTTTCAGTTCTTTGCATAGATGTTTGACAGGATTCAAATCAGGGCTCATGGAAGGCCACTTGAGAATAGTCCAATGTTCTGTTCTTAGCCATTTTTGAGTGGTTATAGTTGTGTGTTTTGAGTGATTACCCTCAACAAAGACAGAGCTTTCTGTCACTGGACAGTACGTTTCACTCCAGAACATGGTAGTCCTGAGATTTCATTGTTCCCTGCACAGACTCAAGGCACCCTATGCCAGATGTGACAAAGCAGCCATAAAATATAACCAAGCTTCTTCCATGTTTCACAGTGGGTATGGTGTTCTTTACTTTGAAAGCTTCATTTTTTTATTTGTGGACACTGAACTGATGTGACTTGCCAAAAAGCTCCAATTTTGTCTCATCTATCCATAAGACATTCCCCCGGAAGTGTCTTGTCAGCATACATTTTAGCAAATTCCAGTCTGTTCAATTCTTTCAACAGTGGTCTTCTTCCACTGATCCCACTGTTTCTCAAAAAGCAATAATGTGAACAGACACTGATGGACCTTGACCTTGGAGTTCAGCTGGTATCTCTTTGGAAATTCTCTGGCTTTGTCTCTACTAATCGTTCTGTCCTTCTGCCCTTTCTGGGGTTGATTTTTCCTCTTGTGGCTTCATCCAGGGAGGTTGGCTACAGCTCCATGGACCTTTAACTTCTTCTTAATATTCGAAACTGTTGCTGCATGAACATCATCCTGCTTGGAGATGGCTTTTCAGCCTTTTCCTTTAACGTACTTGTCTGTAATTTTCTTTCTGATCTCCTCAGACAACTCTCTGCTATGCATTCTCTTGTCCGTGTTCAGTTTGGGACACACAATGATACTGATTAACAGAGTGACTACTTTTTTCCATTTAACACGCTGAATAGCTGATTGTGGTATTGGAGACATCTGTGATACTAATCAAAGAATGCATCTAGTTTGAAGAAGAATTCTAACTATGATCTTTTCTTTGTTGAGGCCATTTTAAAATATCTTTGTAGAATAAGCAATACTTGATCTCATTTTATGCTTGCTATGCTTTACTCGATGATAATATCAAAAGCATGCAGGTATACATGGGGACAACTGCTTTTCATTTCATCACTTTTCAGGAAGCATACTCCACTTTTTCAATGAGCTATAAGGGCACCAACAAATTTGTCCATGTCTTTAAATATTGTATCATTCGTCCTTGTATATGGAGACAGATGTTTCTGATTCCTGATTACTTGTACTTGTTCTTCATAATGAAGTTCTTTAATCAACAGGTTCATTGGAGCTGCAAAATTAATTTATATGTATTTATGGGTTTATGGTTCTTGAAATTTAAATATATGCATGACTTACACCTTTTGTAAAAATACAAAGCACATCTGTTTTCTTCTACATACTAGAAATACTCAAATGATATTTAAAAAACCTACATGTTTACCACTGATTTTGATACTTGATACTTATAGCAGAGCAAAGTAAGGGAGAATGTGTACTTGGTTATAACTGCATCAGAGTTGTGAAAATAATTCCGTGATGGTACTGCCATCCTGAATACCAGTCAACCAAGACATACAAAGCTGTTATAGAAAGTATTTGCCCCTTCTTGATTTCCTCTATTACTACCAATTTTTGTCAGTAAATGTTTTCAGGTCTTGAATGTACAAATAATGTATTTTAAGCTTATTTACAGTGGAGGAAATAATTATTTGACCCCTCACTGATTTTGTAAGTTTGTCCAATGACAAAGAAATGAAAAGTCTCAGAACAGTATCATTTCAATGGTAGGTTTATTTCAACAGTGGCAGATTGCACATCAAAAGGAAAATCGAAAAAATAACTTTAAATAAAAGATAGAAATTGATTTGCATTTCATTGAGGGAAATAAGTTTTTGAACCCCTACCAACCATTAAGAGTTCTGGCTCCCACAGAGTGGTTAGACACTTCTACTCAATTAGTCACCCTCATTAAGGACACCTGTCTTAACTAGTCACCTGTATAAAAGACACCTGTCCACAGAATCAATCAATCAAGCAGACTCCACACTCTACAACATGGGAAAGACCAAAGAGCTGTCCAAGGATGTCAGAGACAAAATTGTAGACCTGCACAAGGCTGGAATGGGCTACAAAACCATTAGCAAGAAGCTGGGAGAGAAGGTGACAACTGTTGGTGCGATTGTTCGAAAATGGAAGGAGCACAAAATGACCATCAATCGACCTCGCTCTGGGGCTCCACGCAAGATCTCACCTCGTGGGGTGTCAATGGTTCTGAGAAAGGTGAAAAAGAATCCTAGAACTACACGGGAGGAGTTAGTTAATGACCTCAAATTAGCAGGGACCACAGTCACCAAGAAAACCATTGGAAACACATTACACCGCAATGGATTAAAATCCTGCAGGGCTCGCAAGGTCCCCCTGCTCAAGAAGGCACATGTGCAGGCCCGTCTGAAGTTTGCCAATGAAGACCTGAATGATTCAGAGAGTGACTGGGAGAAGGTGCTGTGGTCTGATGAGACCAAAATAGAGCTCTTTGGCATTAACTCAACTCGCTGTGTTTGGAGGAAGAAAAATGCTGCCTATGACCCCCAAAACACCGTCCCCACCGTCAAGCATGGGGGTGGAAACATTTTGCTTTGGGGATGTTTTTCTGCTAAGGGCACAGGACAACTTAATCGCATTAAGTTCAAAAACTTATTTCCCTCAATGAAATGCAAATCAATTTCTATCTTTTATTTAAAGTTATTTTTTCGATTTTCCTTTTGATGTGCAATCTGCCACTGTTGAAATAAACCTACCATTGAAATGATACTGTTCTGAGACTTTTCATTTCTTTGTCATTGGACAAACTTACAAAATCAGTGAGGGGTCAAATAATTATTTCCTCCACTGTAGTTGATGTAGTGAAAGGTAACCAACACCAACTGGCTCTGTCAGTAATTACAACTGAGTTATACCATGCTAATCAAGAGGATAACTCGAGTTATCTGATTGCTCACAGTCATCACTGCTCTGTATAAACTAAAGTTAGGATAAACTGAAATTTCTGAAGAGATGTTCATATCTGTTAGTCTGGAAAGAGCCACAAAGCCATTCCTATGTCCCTGGAACTCCACCAAATCACGATTGAGAGCCATAATCACCAAACAAAACACAGGAATGATTCTTCCAAGGAGAGTCCAGTCTGCCAAAAGCTCTGCAAGATCCTAGTTCAAGATCTTCCCGGGAGACACAAAGAATCCTAAAAAAACATACAGAGAACTACAAGCCTCTCCTGCCTACACACAGGATATTGTTTATCACATCACAATCAGAAAAATCCTGGATGAAATTGGACTTAATTGGACAATTTCCCAGGGAACACCTTGATGATCTGAAACCTTTTGGGACAATGTTGTTTTGAAAGATGAGTTTTTCTGGACTACATGGGTCCCATTAGTACTGGTGTAAAGCAAACACAGCATTTCACAGTAAGAACATCATATGGTGATGATGTGGGGATTCTTTGCTGCCTCAGGACTTGGATGAATTGCCATAACTGAAGGAAACATGAAATCTATTCAGTATCACAAACTTCTAAAGACCATACAACACAATAATAAGTCCACATCACAGTGGCTGAAGAGAAACAAGATTAAAACTTTGGACTGGTATAGTTTAAAGTCCAGAATTTAAACCCAATAGAGATTATGCCGTAGGACTTGCAGCTTATACTTCAAACCTGAATTAAAGTACTGATATTGAATTACAGGAAGTGTTTAGTTGCAGTTATTGCAACTTGGATGGCTCCAACAATAATTAAGTGTAATACAGTGGCAGTTGGCATTGGATATCTTTGTTCATTCAATAAATTACTTAAAAATGTTAATTGTTCATTTAGGAGACTTATCTAATATTAGATTTTGTTTGAAGGTATAAAAACATTCAGCGTCAAATCATTTTCAATAACAGGGCACTGTACTTACCCAGGAACACACACTAAATAACTGTTGTGTATAATTTAATTGACAGTGCTCTCAGTCTAACACAGGTGTTTAAAAATGATACCATAGATGTTACCTCAAACCACTGAAGACCTTCTGTTCAGAGATTATAAAGTATGAAATGGAAGAAATTCAAAACTGATGCTTATTAGACTCCTTGCAATTAATTTTGACCTTCTCAAATGGGGACCATGACCTTAGGTTGGCTCACTGACTTGGGAGAGAGTGTTGCATGTGAGTTGGTTCTGAGCCCAGGTGAGCGGAGTGAGGTGAGTCAGACATTAGATTGTCTGCCAACATATGCCTCAATTACAGAAAAATGACTATAATGGTAAAAAGAGCACTGCATAGTTAAAGCACAGCCTCATAACAACTGTTTTATATGCATTCCACCAGTTCTCGAACACAATCTCCTCTTGGCTGTCCAAGCTCATAGATCTTTTCTTTGAAATTCAAAGTTGAAGTATATAAGGGGTAGAAAAGCGAACCATAATAGCTGTGACATTAGACCCAGTTAACCCAGTTAGCACATGTAGCAATAGCTTACATTTATGTGCATGACCTTACTTCTAAATAGTAGTGATCTATTATAATATGAACAGGAAACAATTTCCTGGATGGGATGAGATGTAGGCAAGGTTGGATGTTATATGTCACCATATAAAAACAGGTGTTGTCTGACAGACAAGGGATGAGGCAGGGGCAGAAGCCAGACTGTTACTATAAGACCTACCCCTTCATTCTGGTAGAGCAGGGGACAGCATTTATCTTGAATGTTGATGAATAAATAAGCAAAATCATTACTAGTGCATTGAATAAATGAAGAATATCAAATAGCAACACACATCTAATGTCATACCTTCCTTATATAACAGCACTCAGACGTTCAAACCCATATACACAGCGAGGCAATAACAATGAACACAACATTGCCTCAATGTTTTTATATTTAAAATGAATAGAAATGAAACCTTAATTTAATTTGTTTTTAAGGTATTATAACCAATAATATTTAGGAGGTGGCACTTAATCAGATCACATCAAGACCATTGTTTCTGTATGAAGCTTTCTCCAAAGGGGTAATCCTTATCCTAAATTTTTTAGGTGGCTACACTGAAAAGGACAAACCAAATCCACGAGGGGAAATTTTGATTGGTGGACCAAATGTAACAATGGGCTATTATAAAAATGAAGAAGCCAACAAAGATTATTTTGTTGATGAACGTGGACAGAGATGGTTCTGCACAGGAGACATTGGAGAATTCCACCCAGATGGCTGCCTTCAGATTGTTGGTCAGTAGTCATGGTATCTTCTCTACAATGTAATTTAACTAGCAGTATTTCAAAATCTAATTTGTTAAAATTCTTTTTTTTTTTTTTTTGCTTTGCTTTGAAAATGACTGAAATTACATTATTTTCTCTATTATCTTTTTCTGTTCAGCTTAAACTACAAAACTTTGCCTATACAAATAATGTAATTCATTAAATACACAATTTGTTTTATTAAAGAATGTATAGAAAATGACCAACCTATGGTGTGATGTATTTGTTATTTTCTGAAAATATTTCCCAATATTTAAGTACTGGTGTTATACTGTATTCCATTTGAAATGGGAAATCAGAATTTCTGAAATCATAGTGAGTATGGAATGGCCCCATAAGTCAAATTTCTGAGGAACCTGGGTTTAGTCTGTCAAATTCGAGTTTGTCTGACTTAAGGTCATGGCGTCAATCCAAAATGGCGATATGCACAGCGACCTTTAGTAAAGGCTGTATTATACTGTTCATTAGTATCTTTGTCAGTTTGTGTCTCATTAAATCAGTTGTATACACAGTACTGTTCAACCTATACCTGTGGGCATGTTGCAACAACGTTTCGATATGCAGAATACCACATAATGCATTGTTATCAACTACAATTTATTTCAATGGAGCAAGTACAACAAAGGTTTTCTGGACACATCCATATTCCATGTTTAACAGGAATTCAGTCAGCTTGGGTGTGACATCATTCCCAGCTCCAGTATCCGACTTCCGAGGTAAATGGAGCACAGCATATGTGTTCTGAGTATGGATATTCGGCATAATAATGAATAATATCAAAAACATCGACCATTCTTTTACATTTCTTGACAACATTTGTCTGGAGGACATGAAGTTTATACAGTCATGTGAAAACATTAGGACACCCTTTGAAAGCATGTGGTTTTTTGTAACATTTTTAATAAATGGTTATTTCATCTCCGTTTCAACAATACAGAGAGATTAAAGTAATCCAACTAAACAAAGAAAACTGAGGAAAAGTCTTTTCAAGATCTTCTGTAAATGTCATTCTACAAAAATGCCTATTCTAACTGAGGAAAAAGATAGGACACCCTTGCCCCTAATAGCGAGTGTTACCTCCTTTGGCTGAAATAACTGCAGTGAGACGGTTCTTGTAGCCATCTACCAGTCTTCGACATCGGTCTGAGGAAATTTTACCCCACTCCTCAATGCAGAACTTTTTCAGCTGTGAGATGTTTGAGGGGTTTCTTGCACGTACAGCCCTTTTCAAGTCACCCCACAGCATCTCAATGGGATTCAAATCTGGACTTTGACTTGGCCATTCCAGGACTCTCCATTTCTTCTTTTTCAGCCAATCTTTGGTTGATTTACTAGTATGTTTTGGGTCATTGTCATGTTGCATGGTCCAGTTCCGCTTCAGCTTTAATTTTCTAACTGATGGTCTCACATGTTCTTCAAGCACCTTCTGATACACAGTAGAATTCATCGTGGATTCTATGATGGTGAGCTGACCAGGTCCTGCTGCAGCAAAGCAGCCCCAAACCATGACACTTCCACCTCCATGCTTCACAGTTGGTATGAGGTTCTTTTCTTGGAATGCTGTGTTTGGTTTACGCCAAACATGTCCTCTGCTGTTGTGTCCAAATAATTCAATTTTGGACTCATCTGTCCAAAGAACATTATTCCAGAAGTCCTGGTCTTTGTCAACTTTATCTCTGGCAAATGTCAGTCTGGCCTCGATGTTTCTCTTGGAAAGCAAAGGTTTCCTCCTTGCACACCTCCCATGCAAGTTAAACTTGTACAGTCTCTTTCTGATTGTAGAGGCATGTACTTCTACATCAACAGTAGCCAGAGCCTGCTGTAGTTCTCGAGATGACACTTTAGGGTTTTTGGAGACCTCTTTTAGCATCTTGCGGTCTGCTCTTGGGGTGAACTTGCTGGGGCGACCAGTCCTGGGCATGTTGGCAGTTGTTTTGAAAGCCCTCCACTTGTAGACTATCTTCCGGACAGTGGAATGGCTGATTTCAAAATCTTTTGAGATCTTTTTAAATCCCTTCCCAGACTCATAGGCTGCTACAATCTTTTCTGAAGTCCTCTGACAGCTCTTTTGTTCTCACCATGGTGCTCACTCTCACTTCAACAGTCAGGAGCACACCAAACTAAATGTCTGAGGTTTAAATAGGGCAAGCCTCATTCAACATGCAGAGTAACGATCTACTAATTATGTGCACCTGGTGTGATATACCTGTGTGAGATCTGAGCCAATTTAAGAGGGAATACATGTGAGGGTGTCCTATCTTTTTCCTCAGTTAGAATAGGCATTTTTGTAGAATGACATTTACAGAAGATCTTGAAAAGACTTTTCTTCAGTTTTCTTTGTTTAGTTGGATTACTTTAATCTCTCTGTATTGTTGAAACGGAGATGAAATAACCATTTATTAAAAATGTTACAAAAAACCACATGCTTTCAAAGGGTGTCCTAATGTTTTCACATGACTGTATATACTGTATAGAGATGCAATGGTGTAGTTTAAAAATGTCCAAGAAACAAAAGAAAGCAAAGTAGATATGTAGTATATAGTTAGGTAAATTGAAAATCAAATTATCTCTGGCTTAAACCAAATATTTTATTGCATTGGGTGGCATGATGATATAAGACTCCTCCAAACTGTGGGAATCTTTACTTCAGATCAGTGATATTTTACCTAAAAATTTACAAACAAAAAGATACATCAGGTTAAGTTGATTTTTTTGTAGAACATGATTTCTTGTACTTTGCAAAATGGTCATCTATGAGATATTTTAACATATAAAATATTTTGTATTCATATTTGTGATGTTGATTACAGATCGTAAAAAGGATTTAGTGAAACTGCAAGCTGGAGAGTATGTGTCCTTGGCAAAAGTAGAATCTGCATTAAAGAAGTGTCCACTGATAGATAACATCTGTGTTTATGCCGAAAGGTAACATAACAGCTAACATTCATTGAAGAGATTTTTGAAGTCTGTTGAGATATTTTCTTTTAGGTACTGTACATAAATGGTGCTTAATAATTACTAAACAATAATAGGGTGTCTGGATCTTTTCTGTAAATGACTATTCTCCCTATTGTAGTGATCAGAATTACGTGATCTGCTTTGTGGTGCCAAATCAAAATAAACTTACTCTCCTGGCAAACAAGATAGGTGTTCGAGGGTCATGGGAGGAGATCTGCAATCACCCCTGCGTGGAGGCCCAAGTGCTTAAGGAAATCATAGAAGTAGCAGCTTCCAGTAAGTAAATACATTTTTAATAGCCTAGATTACATCATTTTGAGAATTCAATCAATTGCTCTAAATCTGTATAATACATCCATCTATTTTCCAACCCACTGAATCCGAACACAGGGTCACAGGAGTCTGCTGGAGCCAATCCCAGGGCACAAGGCAGGAACTAATCCTGGGCAGGGTGTCAACCCACCGCAGGACACACACAAACACACCAAGCACACACTAGGGCCAATTTAGAATCGCCAATCCACCCAACCGGCATGTCTTTGGACTGTGGAAGGAAATCCACGCAGACACGGGGAGAACATGCAAACTCCACGCAGGGAGGACCCGGGAAGCAAACCCGGGTCTCCTAACTGCGAGGCAGCAGCGCTACCACTGCGCCACCATGCCACCCCTGTATAATACACCTCTCTATAAATAGGGTGAATACCCTCCTTCCACTGTGTAAAATATCCTATTTACATTCCAAACTTTTGTTTTGTTTGTTTCTGTCCTCCTACTCTTTCCTTAACTCATACTCTCCATCATATGATATCTCAACATGATTAACAATTAATTAGGGCCATGAATCACAATAAAATAAAGGTATGTAATTTCAGCTTTGTGTCTGTAGGATAAAGCTTATATTTCACATTGTCAAATATGGATATCGTCAAGCTTTAACAGTTCTTTTTCCTATTTATCCTGGCATTATGACTGCTATGTCTCCTTACTGTAGTACTTGCCCACTAAATTCTCAGCTCCGAAGTACACTGATACTGTAAGGCCAGGGGCCACATGTATAACGCTGTGCGTAGAATTCACACTAAAACATGGCATACGGACAAAAACAGAAATGTGGGTTCGCAGAAAAAAATCCAGATGCATAAATATGTGTGTACACCAACTTCCACATTCTTCCGCTACATAAATCCTGGTCTGTGTGAAATATAACACATGTGCACACACCTGTTGCGCCACCCTGACTCCTCCTAAAATTATGCCTCTTTTAATATGCAAATCAACAAAAATAGCCTCTTAAATTCAGCATTCTGTGGAAAGACAATGGCAAAAGCACAGGGGAAAAAGAAGAATTTCAGCTAATGCCAAGTGGCAGCAAGGAAAAACTGTAAGTCGTAGCCCACCGTCTGAGTGTCATATAGAAGTACATTAGGGCACAGAGAAAAGAAAAAAAAATTAGGGAAACAGTGAAGACAAAAAAAATTGAAATGTCGACTTTAATCTTGAAATTTCCATTTTAATCTTGTACTTTATTTTGTCATTAAAGTAGAACGTTGTAAACTTGAGTTTCTCAAATTCCATCGTAACTAAAAAGCAAATAAAATGCTTTGTATTCTATGTGTTCTACGTGTGTGAATCAACTACGTGCTTCTTAAATGGGCTTTCTCTTTTGTAGACAGGAGCGCTTAGGCAGCGGTTGCCCCATAGAATACATTACATTCATAATATTACAGCTCTCTGAACATTTTAGAATACTATGATGTACTGTATACATTATGTCATTTTCATTGTTAAATGCATTTAAGCATGTATAAAGCATGGGGGGCACTGTGGTGCAGTGGTAGTGATGAGCTGGTGCCCCATCCAGGGATTGTTCTTGCCTCCCGCAAGATGCTTGGTGGGACATGCATGACCCCCGATGAAATCTATTGCAGCAGTACTGTCGCTGTCAAATATGCCAACCCCTAATTCCTGTTATTACATTCTTTTTCTCCACATAACCAATCGCCACAATATACAAGTAAGCTCTATAATAAATGTAAAACCAGCTGTAAGCTTAGAACACCGATTCTTCAGAACTTTTAAGGAACATTGAAAAATCTTCAATTATTCCATCCTTCTATCCATCCAGGGTTGCATCAGTCCCAGCAAGCATACAGGAACAATACTTGGACGGAGCGCCAACTCACTGCTGTTGCTGCACTACCATGCTCCCACATCTTTAATTATTAAAAGTATACATTATTTAAACGAAGTTAACAATTTATCTGTAACACGCAATATACATACTTTAATGCATTTCTTAATGCATTTCATCATAAAAACTAGATCAAGTATACATGCTAGTATTCTAGCAGCACACAGTGCCAGGAGGATAGCTCTAAATTGACTTAGAAGCTGGTCATCATCATCTGTAAATATGTGCTCCCTTCTATTGAATTAAATTGAATGGTATGGTACAATGAAATTCAATATATAAATTCTTCAAAAACTTGTTTTCCTGTAAAATGATATAACAATAATAATATAATGAAAAACAATTAAAAATATATAGTATGAAAGCATTAGTACAATATTCACAGACATATAGTGCAGATAGTGCAAATGGTGTTCATAAAGTGGCTCAGGTTGTGCAATATTATTACAGATGTAGTGCAAGTTTGCAGTGAGGTAATTATAAGTACAAACGGTTCTACCGGGAGCACTTGATGTACTGATTGAGCGTCTTTATAGCTCTTGGGATGAAACTGTTTCTGAGCCTCAGTCTGTGCAGGAAAAGCTCTGAAGGGTTTTCCAGACTGGTGAAGTTGAAATAGATTGAGCATGGCTCTGAGTGGAATCCATGCAGATGCTGGTGGCTTTCCTGAAGCAGTTTGTGCTATAAATGTCTTTCAGGGCTGTACAGCTGTGATTCCACACTCAGATACAGTGAGTTTAATTACTCTGACTGGTGCAAAGAGTGTAACTGCTAAAGCAGCTATGGTATTTGGAATAGTTTGGCCATTGCATGCACCATTATATTGTTACAGAATGATTACAATCAAGTGTCTTAAATTTGTAAACAATATGCAATTAAAAAAAATTTGCATTTTTTCTACCCAGATGCTGCCAAACTAGAGCGGTTTGAAACTCCAGTGAAGGTACGATTGAGTCCTGAGCCATGGACCCCAGACAGCGGACTGGTTACAGATGCATTCAAATTAAAGCGGAAAGAGCTGAAAAAGCATTTTATTAATGACATTGAAAAAATGTATGGAAGAAATTAAGAGAAAAAATCTGTCCCATATATTCAGCTGTTTTTCAGAAAGCCAAGCCAACTTGGTAATTTTCAAATCTGTATTAATGTTTCTTTTGCCAGTCCAAGTGGTTTGTTTTCATTGTGTTCTGTTGTGTGAAGGGTGTCACCATGTAATTGTACCAAATAAATCAGATGTGAGACAACTAAGGCTGCCATCCACTTGTTTAGTTTTAATATTTTAGCTTGTAAGCAGAACCACATGTACAGAGAAATGCTACACATTCTAAGTGTTCTTGTTTATATTTGTGCTCATTTACATTTGTGCTCCTTGAAAAAGTCTAATTTAATATTTTTCCATTGCATTTTGTCTTTCTAAAGTAAGCAATTCTTTTATTAATTTTGTTTTTTTATTTATTTATCACATTGAGTTTTTAACTTGATAATATTGTGGTTATTTTTTACTTCAGCATCTACTAAGGATTCTTCTTCTTCCTCTTCATCTTTTCCCACTTCTGTGTGAGGTCAATATGCTTCATCGACCTTCTCCAAACAGCTCAGTCCTGCACCTCCTCTCCAGTCAGACCCCTTTTCCTTCAGATTCAACTTTCTCCGCTTTGGCTTCCCTTGCTTTATCTTGCCCTGTACTTACATTGTTATCATTCTGTTGCCCACATATTCATTGTCTCTCCTCATTGCATACCCATTACCACTGCAACCTACTTTCCCGCACTTTTATTGTACCTCCTATAGTCTCATTTCTTATTCTGTCCTTTTTTGTAAAACCACACAGCCAGCTCAACCTACTAATTTCTGCCACATCTAACCTACACTCCCTTTACAGCACATATCTCGGCTCCATACATAATTGCTGATCCTATCACACTGTCTTAAAAACCATATCTTTAACCTTTCATATTTCTTCGATCACACAATACTAATGGTACCTTCTTCCAGTAGTTCCATCCACACTGAACTCTATGGGTTATCTCTGCATCTGGTTTTCCATCTCAAGCTACCACTGATCATAGATATTTAAAATAATCCTCTCTTTTCAATAGCTCTCCCTGCACACTAATTTCTGAATCCTGATCATCATTAATCCTCATATTTTGTCTTCTTCCTATTTATCTTAAACCCTCTATCTTCCAAGGTTCTTCTTCATTCTTCCAACTTACTCTCCAGTTCCTCTTTTCTGGTGCTACATAACACAATAAACACAATACCATCAGCAAAAAGGCCTGCACCAGGGGGATTGTTCTTCTGTCCCATGACTCAACACATCCATAACCAGATCAAAGAGGTGAGGACTTAAAGAAGACCCCTGGTGCAGACTTGCTCTAACTGGGATCTTGTCTGTTACCCCAACACTGCTTTTAAGTCCTCACTGCCTCATACATATCCTGAATAACCCTCAAAGACTTCTCTAATACTCCTTTCTCTTTCATACACCCCCAGACCTCTGGACATGGCACTCTTACCATAAGCCTTGACTAGCTGCACCTTTTCATTTTCTTTTGGAACCTTGTCATTGGCCTCTTACTGTGCACATTTTAAAGGCAGCTAAACAATTTTCAGAAGAACTGAAAGGGCATTCATTTATATATTGGACATGTTGATGTCTTTTAAAGTAGAGATCTTTACAATTCTCTAAAGGAGAAAACGATTAAGACTTGAACCAAGTTTTGTTTAATCAGAATGTCCTGGAAGCCATTAGCAGAGTATCGTAATGCACTATTCAGCAAAACTCAACCTCCCGATGTAAATTAAACATTGGGAATTTACAAAACCAAGACTAATGGTACTCTCCAATGCTTGTTTAAGAGTAATTAAGTAAGATATCTACAGCAGAGTGACTTACAGCTAAAATGCTGTTTAGTCCAAAACAGGATACAAGAAAAATACTAGAGGCAGGTTATCAATAAGAAGTGAAAAATAAGTAATTTAATATGAAGCACAAATATCCATCAGGCTGAGTCTGTATATATAGCAGGATAGGGGAATGAAACTGTGGAGTTTTGCTTTTTCAATATTGCCTCTAAAATTCATTTTGACATGCAAAAATGTTTATTCAAGGTGCTTTGGGTAGAAAGCAAAGAATATTGTTCTCTAAGGGTTATTCCACAGCTAAAAGAGCTGTCTACTTTCACTTCCACCCTCCATTGCTGCTGCTGCTGCTGTCCTGATTCTCCATGACTCCTTCCATGCGGCTCCATGCCCTCTCATCATGCACTAGCTGTCTATACATTCATGCCACCAGTTCCACCTCATGCAGCTGATTTTAGGTCAGAAGCAAAACCATCCGCTCTACACTCACTTTCCCCAACTCTACAGGCTAATTCAAGCCAGGATCACTTCTGAGGCTTGCCAGTGGTCACGTGCCCAAATCATAGGGTTTTAGCAGAGTAGAAGAACTCCAGAAACACATGTGGGTAAGTGCTTTCTATCTGCACTCCCAGTTTGACCTTCTGCAACAGAGTAAAATTCTCCACACTTCTGGAAATTAAAAGGTTGCTTTTGAGATGAAAATGGTGTGAATTTCACTAGTTGAGGAACACAATTTATTTCACAGAAAATGTTTTACTGCAAATTTCAAATTTCTTATCACTAATAGGATCTCTTCACTTAGTCCAGCTGCAATTTGAAGCAGATATGGCATAATATTATGTCACAATCAGGCTTTTCAATGCAAAATGATTATCCAGAAAGATAGATAGAGCTTTATTTGTTCCCAGGGGGAAATGTATCTTTTTATAGAAGCTGTATAAATAAACCGAAATGCAGAGCTTCTGTAAAAGATAGTTGAATAATGCAGACTTACCAAGATCCAGGTTACATGTCTTCTGGAGTCCGTACAGCAGAATGTCTACATAGATTCTGAAACCTGAAACCTGAAACCAGAAACAGTGTTCAAGAAAAACAAGAATTTTCCACCATTTGCTTCTGGACTATTGCTCTGTGTCTGCAGAGTTTGCTTATGCAACAAAGACAGACAGATTCTTCTAATCCTGATAAGGAGGGGAACCCAATGAGGTCATCAACTTCTCATCGTGGCCAACAACCAGTGGTAGAGAAGTTCTGAGGTGACAGCAGTGAGTCCAAGAAGGTTTACCTTGTGCACTGACAGCTGAATTTGTGACACTACAAATTTTCCCTTCCATTTTTACTTCGTAGTGGCACTGGTAAAAGATATTGTCATTGCTGACTGGACAGGTATATGTGAGTGCCCATTTTCATGCCACATCTGTCGCTTTGTTGTTTTGTCTACACCCCTAAAGCACTCATATACTCACAATTCAAATTCATGTTTGCACCCCTTTACATGGTTATGTAAGTCCCTGGAAATTGAACAATGGCACATATGCCTTCAAATTGTTTCAGTGACTACTTGTCCAGATGGCTTACCTGGAAATGACAAACCAGTATTTGGGGCCACGTAGTGCTATACCATGCTGCTACATCCTGCCTCAGGCGAGAATGAAACTATCTACAGTAGATGGACTTGTGTTAGCAAAGCTAAGGATGAGCATGAGATGACCAAACTGGACGAGTCTTTCAACAGCCTGGATGAGATCTGGCCTTGTGGAGAGGCAGCGGCTTTTTTTTGTAATTCCAGTGCCAACCTGCATTGCACTGTCAACAGCAGGAAACATGTTAGAGATTTTAAAGTGTTGTAGTTAAAATAAAATGCAGTGTTTTGGAAGGAAAATCCAAAATCATAAAATTATAAGCAGCAAACATAAAAAAAATTGGGGTATTGACAGCAACACTGGTAATCATGAAACTGTGTGAAAAATTCTGAACTTCCCCTTTAAGTCATAAAACCATACTAACTGCAACATTTCCTGCATCACCGGATATAAGAACGGATTTAACACAAAGACAATTTCTGTGTTGCAACAGGGGTGAAACCCTACCTGGCATTTCTCTTCGTGAGTGTGGTTTTTAAGAAAAGACAGCACTTGCCAGACTCAAGTTTTTAAGCCTTTAAAAAAAGAGCAAGTTTGAAATCAGACTATAAATATTAACATGCTGCTGTCTCCTTCACATATCTCTCTATATATAAAATCCAACGTCTGTATATCTAATGCTGTTCATGAGAGAACTACTTAACGGATTTAGATTGGATTTTTATCTATAAATTGCTTGAACATTCCGGTTGATTTTGTGACTTGTCTCATCATGCTAAGTATTATAGTTCAGTTGTGGCACCAATTTATTTGCACAGATTCGAGAGACAGGCTGTAACTGTGCTGGGTGACGGCTTGTGGTCATTTTAATAGGTGATTTGGAAGCTAAGTGATCAATATACAGTCTTGGTGCTATCTGATTAGTATTAAAGAAATCTATAAACTCACTGCATTTAAGGTTATATAGAAATTTAGGGTTGTTATTGTCACATGCACAGAGTATGAAACACCTCACCACTCTCTGATGCCATGTTTAGTGATCATAACTACCCTAACTCAAAACGTCTGTCCTCCTAACCTGGAAAATCTTGGAAAATGTGTAAGACCAACAGAATATGGAATTTCACCACACTGACACAGCTACAGCAGACATTTGCGAACTTCAGTATTGGCACCTGCAATTAGCCACATTGAATAATTGTATCCCCTCTTTCCTTTTTGCCTGCCACTCTTTGTTTTTCTAAATACATTTTTTATGAGAAGATGTGATTGCCTTAATTTGAGGAAAATATATATTTTTTAAAAAAGCAACATTTTGTAGCCCAGGGGCACTAGCACCCAAGAGTATCTTAATGGGGGTTATGACAGCTATTTAAGGCCAGGAGGTAGAGCTGTGGAGAAACAGTTTGGCCTTGTAATTGGACTAAATGATCCTTCTACAGTATGTGGTGGCTCATTTTCTTAGTGTTTTAATTCTTTTGTTGGCTATATAATTTTCTTTACGGTGAACTACAGCTCCTTGTCTAAGACCAAGTAACTTTTGGGCAACCTATAGCAGGTTTGAACCCTACTCAAAAGTGGCACTGATTACTGTTTATCTATTGTTTATTTGTGGCTTATTAACTTGATTACTGTTTTTGCTTCATTGCTTGTTTGATAGGATTATTTATTTTTGCAGCTAATAAAATTTGAATAGTTCTATTGGGTTTAAAATTGATCACATGTTTAGTTTGAATGTTGTACAAGAGATGTTTGATTAGATTGGGTGATACTAGAAGTGGCAATATGGGTTTTGCACCCACCCACCTAGCAGCCTAGTTTTGGGGTGAGTATTTTCAGTGTACCGGATTTTGTGTTTTCTGTAGTTTTCAGATAGCTTTCTTTTACTGTTACATGTGTTTTATGTGTTTTTGTACTTTTTTTTGCTGTTTCACTAAACACTTTCTCTCACTTAGAATGTGCTTGTCAGGTGGTATCTAGATTGAAGTATTTAATTATCCTAATAACCCTGGCTGATTGGACCCCTGGGTTAATGGGCAAGCAAGTTATAGTTATATTGCCAATACTCTTTATTAGGAGTTAAACTTTTTATTGAGATTGTAATTGTTTTATTGGGCCCATTGTTTAAAGCATATGTACTAAAATAATCTTAATTGATTAAGACCTGTGTGGGAGAGAGTGTTTGGTTTGTTTTTTGGAGGTCCATTCCTTCAATAAATTAGGGGGTGGGTGTACTGATTTATCAACTTGATACATCCTGGAGACTACAAATTCATGACGATCGCTTAATTTTATGAAGAATTGCAGGTTTAAAAATGTAACAGAAGAAACTTTTGTACAGTAAGTACACAAGGGTCAGGAGAACGAATGTAGTTTATCTGATGAAGCGAGTGGGCAGGAAAGAAAAATCAGTGGAATGTGGTGGAGTTGTAAACCTCCTGAACTCAGGAACGGGGTGGTACAGAATTTCATTAGAAGAAAGGATAAGCATCTAGTTCAAACAAGTGTGCGTTGCTTCTGATGAGAGTAAATTTAATAAGTAAAATTCTCCAGCTGAAAAATGTCTATATAATTGTTATTAATACCGGTTGCTTAGACCAAAACTGGTGTGTTAAAGCCAGAAAACATAATTCTGTATCATAGAAAAGTTCTTGTCACACAGCCATGCACTTCAGAAGTGAAAGTGGAAACCAGAAATTGGTAAAGAAAGTAAGCAGGGAGTTTATTTACAGGCATGAATTAACCAGCCATTAACAGACTGATAGCTGTAAAAATGTGCATTGGCCATGTCTGTTCTGAAATGCAGCATCCTTGTTTGACATTTACAAAATGTGCTTTATGTTTGTGTCACACATTAACTTAAAACAGTAATAATAGACTCAATGATTTCATTAGCAATACAATGTTAGTATCTATAGCTTTTATCTAAAATTTTTAAAGTTTAAATTCAGGGTGAAATAAAACAATTTAATTACATCAGATATAATAGAAAAGCACTGGAATATATTGAACAAAATGATTACTTCCACTTGATGCATTTAGTAATTTTTGGAGCTCTGTGAATTACTGCTTGCTCAAGACAGATAGGGTTTTATTCCCAATGGCAGATCTTTCCATGAAAGTAGCATTTTGCCCAATTTCCATGTAAATTTTCATTAAGTTTTAGGTTGCTGCCAGGTGATTTTACAAGCATGTAAGTTCCTGTACGACTATTTATGTATACTGTAGTATAATGACGACACTGGCCTAGGACAGCCAGTTGGTGTAAAACTGCCCTGTATACTGTATACTGCATACTGCATGCAGCTAATTTTGTTTTGTATATCTGTGTAGTCTGACAGCACCCTCTGTTTGTTTTTTTTGTGGTGAAACAAGTTAGGGGTCCATTGCTAAATTTTTAAGTGTGGCTCCGGCTCAGTGGGTGAGGGTGCATGACTTTGTAAAGCTATGCGGCTGTAGAGTTCTTAATGAGGGAATCTGCTAATCTGCGCTGAACATAGTGTACATAAAGGTAGTTAGTGCAGCTCTCTCTCATTAGAGCTCTGCAGATCGTTTGGCACACTCGTACCCACAAAATATAAAGCACATGAGTAGGACAGAGAAGGGGAGAAGAAAGATTGTACAGAAAGAAAAAGAACAGGGGAATTTAAAATCATGGAAGAGAGACAATCGAGAAGGCATAAGATCAGGAGCCTGAGCCAGTGCAGTGGACTGAGGCAGACAATCAAGATGAGCCAAGGTGCAGAGCAGCCAGAGAGCAGGACTGGCCAAAGGGATTCGGGGCTCATCCTACAGACAGATGTTGGATTTTATATATAGAGAGATTTATTAGTCATTTATGTATGGAAGAAGACTGAACTACATTTATTGCACAGTATTTTTGATATGGAATAAAAGGACATTACACATTTGCACCAATCTTACTTGATTGTGTCCTCATTGAACTGGTCCATCCTGGTCATGAATACTACATTGTCCTGGGAACAAAGTGATCACACCTTTATTCAACATATAGTCCATTATCCAGGACACCTTAGGTTCATCTACCTCCAGGTACAGGAGAAATCAAAAAGCATAAGCCTCATAGTGCTGCCAGATTTATTCAAGTGAAAACAAGCAATGTGGAGCAGAAAGATAATTGCATCCTCTAATCCTCTAAAACCAAGCTGGTCATCACAGGGCTTAAGAATTCTGGGATTGACTGCAGCTGGGCCCGTGCGTTTTTTCTTTTGTGTATAGCCTCAGTTATTGACAGTGGTAGGAGTTGTTGATGTAGTAGGGATGGTGCTGGATGAACTGGTCATTGGAAGAAGGTGACAATAGGAGTGAAAATCTATTAAAACTTGGTTCAGGGCATTAGCTTTGTCCACATCCCCTCTAGCACCTGAGCCCTGGACTGCTTGAGTCCTGTAATTATGGCCAGTCCATTCCAGACATCTTCCCTGTTATTCTGAATGAATTTGTTTTCTATTTTAGCTTTGTAAGCTTCAGTTCTTTCACTCAGCTTTTTCTTCAGCACTCGCTGGGTGTCCTTCAGAGCCTTTTTGTCACTGGATTTACTGTAAATGCTCTCATTTTCTCATTCAACAGACCTTTTAGCTCCTTAGTAACCCAAGACTTGTTGTTTAGAAAGCAACACATTGTTTTTGAGGGTAGCATTGTTGACAGAAAAGTTAATATAGTCTGTAACGAAGTGACTGGGTCCCTCAATAACACTCCCATGTGACTTGCACATTTCCCCCGCAGCCATTCAGAGCCATTTCAGCCTCCAGGCTTCACCCTATCCTGGTGCTAATAGGTTGCAGTTTAATAACAGGCTTGTAGCTGGCATTAGAATGGAGTGACTGATGACTTGGCCTCCAAATGTCAGAGAAAGAAAGAGAGACAGAAAGCGTACCTTAGCAGGCCTTGTTGCATGAAATGCATCCTCCCCAAAAGGGAATGTGTAGTTCCCAGTGACCTAGCTCAGACAGATTCAGCCTCCATTCCAACCCATGCTTTCCTAATGCCAGCACCTTCTCCAGTTTAAAAAGATGCACAAATATAGTTTTGGACAAACAAGAAAGAAAGGATATATATTTATATATATATATATATATATAGTGGCGGACGGCCGGAGCCCTTACTCGGCTGGGATGCCCGGAGCATGGAAGGACCAGGAGAGAGTATATTTTTAAGAACCTTTCTTCCCCTCACCAACAGAGGACAGCCCCCTTGGCTTGCAGCGGGGCCACAGGTCATGAGCACAGAAGCTCAACCCTGTTGGCACACATGGACATTTGCAGACCCCTATTTGGCCGCACTTCCACCACACCCGGAACTGCTCCAGGAAGAGGCTTGTTGGGCACCTGGAGTCCTTCCAGGTGCCCTATAAAAAGGGGCCAGTCCCCACCATTTATGGGCCAGAGCTGGGAGAAAGAGGACAAGGCCTGAGGAGGAGTGGAGGAGGAAGGACTGGTGGCAAGAAGAGACTGTGTTGGGCTGTGAGCCTTGTGTGGTGATTTGTGCACTGTGCTGTAGAGAGCAGGGTAAAATGCTCCCCAATTGTAAATAAACGTGTGCTGGGTGCTAAACCTGTCTCCTGCCTGTCTGTGTCAGGGTTAGGGTGGCTGTACACGCCTGGGCTTCACTTTGGCATCTCAGATGGTACTTCTGGCTTTCTTCTGGCAGGAGCCCCTTAATTAATTATTGTGGCCCATCCCAGCACAGTAGCACAAAGACACAAACCCTCAGTGGCAGCACAATGGCACACATACACATGGCTTGTCAGCGGCAGTCTCTGAAGTTGCACCTGAAAAAAAAAAAGAGAGACATGGAAGCCAGTGGGAAGACCGCTCCCACTCGATGGGGAAAAAGAAGCCCAGACAAAGCATGAAAACAGCGTATGCCCAATTGCCTGCTATCGCAAGTACCTGGAGAAGAGGCGGATAGAAGAGGCTCGTTGGGCATCTGGAGTCCTTCAGGGTGCCCTATAAAAAGGGGCCAGTCCCCACCATTCATTGGCATTAGTTGGGAGGAAGAGGACAAAGCCTGAGGAGGAGTGGAGTCGGATGGACTGGCGGCAGACAAGGGACTTGTGGTGTGTCTTGGTGCTGGCTTACTGTGTGCACAGTACTATAAATAAACCATGTGCTGGGTGAAAAACCTGTCCCCTTCCTGTCTGTGTCGGGGTTAAGGTGGCTGTACATGTCCAGGCTTCACTATATACACTCACCTAAACGTTATTAGGAACACCATACTAATACGGTGTTTGACCCCCTTTCGCCTTCAGAACTGCCTTAATTCTATGTGGCATTGATTCAACAAGGTGCTGAAAGCAATCTTTAGAAATGTTGGCCCATATTGATAGGATAGCATCTTGCAGTTGATGGAGATTTGTGGGATGCACATCCAGGGCACGAAGCTCCCGTTCCACCACATCCCAAAGATGCTCTATTGGGTTGAGATCTGGTGACTGTGGGGGCCATTTTAGTACAGTGAACTCATTGTCATGTTCAAGAAACCAATTTGAAATGATTTGAGCTTTGTGACATGGTGCATTATCCTGCTGGAAGTAGCCATCAGAGGATGGGTACATGGTGGTCATGAAGGGATGGACATGGTTAGAAACAATGCTCAGGTAGCCCATGGCATTTAAACGATGCCCAATTGGCACTAAGGGGCCTAAAGTGTGCCAAGAAAACATTCCCCCACACCATTAAACCACCACCACCAGCCTGCACAGTGGTAAAAAGGCATGATGGATCCATGTTCTCATTCTGTTTACGTCAAATTCTGACTCTACCATTTGAATGTCTCAACAGAAATCGAGACTCATCAGACCAGGTAACATTTTTCCAGTCTTCAACTGTCCAATTTTGGTGAGCTCCCGCAAATTGTAGCCTCTTTTTCCTATTTGTAGTGGAGATGAGTGGTACCCGGTGGGGTCTTCTGCTGTTGTAGCCCATCCGCCTCAAGGTTGTGCGTGTTGTGGCTTCACAAATGCTTTGCTGCATACCTCGGTTGTAACAAGTGGTTATTCCAGTCAAACTTGCTCTTCTATCAGCTTGAATCAGTCAGCCCATTCTCCTCTGACCTCTAGCATCAACAAGGCATTTTCGCCCACAGGACTGCCGCATACTGGATGTTTTTCCTTTTCACACCATTCTTTGTAAACCCTAGAAATGGTTGTGCATGAAAATCCCAGTAACTGAGCAGATTGTGAAATACTCAGACCGGCCCGTCTGGCACCAACAACCATGCCACGCTCAAAATTGCTTAAATCACCTTTCTTTCCCATTCTGACATTCAGTTTGGAGTTCAGGAGATTGTCTTGACCAGGACCACACCCCTAAATGCATTGAAACAACTGCCATGTGATTGGTTGATTAGATAATTGCATTAATGAGAAATTGAACAGGTGTTCCTAATAATCCTTTAGGTGAGTGTATATATATATATATATATATATATATATATATATATATATATATATATATATATATATATGTATTATTCATTATTATTATTATTATTTTTTTTTTTTGAGAGGGCATATATAGTTTATAAACTGCCCTCTCAAAACTTTGATATTTGGAGCTCATATAAAATTACTTTGTGAAACCATTTGCAAGTAGATTGTTGTAAAGACTTCAATCCCTCCCCAATTCAGGTGGTGACCTGCTAATGTCCTAGCCTTTAGAATTTTAGCTAGGGCTGCAAGCATGCAGAAATCATATCTGATAAATGAACTGGATTAAAAAAAATAGTATAAAGAGACTTAAATAAAGACAATCTACAAAATATTTATTATGCTAGACATTACCAATTCTTTTCTCTCAATTAAAAGTGTCCACTTGCTTCTCATAGCATCCCTTTACTTTCTAAGCTCCAATGTGCCATGTGCTGGTTCTCTGTCTTGTAGTTTTAAAGTCAGCTGCTATATATCTTGCTTAAGGGTCAAATCTGTGGAGGATAAGTAAGAAAAAAAAACACATTAATTCATAGATTGGCAGATTGTGATAATGTTCAAGCCTGAGGAGATAGGTCAATTTAATATATGATTGGGGTTAACTCTTTGATGCATAGAACTGTTCAGTATGCATGTAGCAATGCACTGTTGGCTTCTAAATATGGAAATGTGTTTTCATGGTTCAAACAAATTTAAGAAGGTTGAAGAAGCAGAGCCAAGCTGCAAACTTACCACAGACCCTAGAGATCTTTTATCATCTCCTCTCTCCTTTCATAATGGTATTGATGCAGAAAAGTCTGAAAGCCACATGACACCATGTCTGCAAGATGATCGTTTAAATTGCTGGACAAAGAAGCAACTTGATAATTTCAAAAATCTTGCAGCAGGACTGGCTGCTACTTCATAATAATAAACTAGGATGCAGTATGTTTAAGTTACTGACTTACAGTCAGTTATGGATTGAGCACGCTGTCTGCTGTAGCAGTACAGAAAGAGGATACTGTAAATATTTACAAAGAAACAAAAGCACACAAAAAGCTGTAACAGCTTGTCAGGAAAAAAAATCTAACTTACATGAATTGGATTATGCTCTGCATGTTTCTTGTGGTTTGTTGACATAACCTGCATGACTGGTGCAGGTTTTTTTTAGATGTTTCATTTTAGGGACAAAGCGTTACATAACATATTTTTTTCAACTTCAAACACTGCATATAAGATGTTGGTATGAGTTTAGTGGAGACTTTTATCAAGCATGTTTTTATTAAGTATGCCTAAGGGAATCCAAAGTTTGAATATATCATGTTTTCATATGAGATCTTGAGTTCTCATCCTAGCTGAGTGAGGAATGACTGCATATGTAGAAGAATAATTATCAACTCTATATGATGTGAAAACCCCATTTAGCTAATATTGTTTATGCATGAATGAATGTATGCTTTAGAAATTATATGTATTTCCACTTATATTCAATTCAAATTATGCATTAAATAAAATGACCACTTAATATCTTCTTTGAACTTTGGGATTTGAACTTTTTAAAGAACTGTTATAATTTTCAGAAAAGAAAAGACTTGCATCTGCACATTTATCGCTCATTCACAAGTACAGTATGTCCTTAGAAGTCTGTAAATTTCTCAGTCCCTATATGTACAATCATGATAATAGCATTATTTATTCTATGAGAAAAAAATGACTACCCTTATAAATATGAATAACCATAGCATATTGTTACCACCAGTCAGTGATGAGCAAGCTTTGAATTGTATTGACCTCGGGGTAGATTGTTCTCTTGGCAATGTTAGATGTGGATAGCCCTTAAAAGGATCCTTGATTATTCTGTAGCTAAGACCACCGATTTCTACCTGAGCTGCTCTTCAATAATGCTCTGATCCTCCTCGTCCCTTTTCTGTACTTTCTCAGCAGTGGCTCCTCCTTACACTGCTCACCTGGTGTTATGTGAAACATGACCAGTCACACTTTTCCTAGCACCATGCGTGATTGAAATTCCATTGGTGGCTCCACACCCAGGCCCAAGGGTGATGTGTTGTAGTTTCTGTTGTACTTGTTGTAGTAACCCTGTGCATTGCCACTCAAGCCAGATTTATATCTGACCACTCCACGCTCCACCTGTGACCCTATTTATGAAGCATCTTAGAGTAATAAAACAGGCCTAACTGGTAAAAAAAAATATCAGAGTTAGTTCTATTCAAATTTAAATTTGGTTCATCAGTTTTCCTAATTTAGGAAACTACCCCTAACTTCATCAAGATTTAGAACAGCTTGTGAGCTAGGAGCTGCCAAAAGATGGCATACAGGCAGATATCAGCATGCACATCCCAAGAAAGGTGCAATGATCTGGAAACGCTGGACAACAATGAATTTGTAAAAAGATATCGATTTGACAGAGAGGGAATAACATCCACAACAACTCTTGTATGTTATGTGATCAGTCTATGCCATGCACTGTTTGCTAAAGTGGAAGTGCTAGTATCGTAATGTGTAAATAGCGATGATTTGCGTATGTCACAACCAACTATTTCTTTAATGTTGCACCAAACTTTGAATACCCTTACAACACATGAGGTAATATGCAGATTCATACATTTCCCCACCAGTCCACAAGAAATAATGTTAAAGCAAGCTGAATTCATGCAAATCGGCACATCACGATAAGCATATATATGTGATTGGCTAGCGATGTCACACTATCAACACACATGTGGTCATGGATGAAGACAGGTGCACACACCTGAGGCACTGGATAAATACAGCCTCACAGAAAATAAGGGGGAATCATGGAGAGGCCATGTTCTGCCACAGTAAACTGAAAGAGTGAACACAGCTTACAGCTGTGGCACTACTTTCGATATAATTATTTTACAAGGCGTTTAATGTGGCCATATCAGTGGGAAGGTAGTTTGTCTGAAAGGACAGCTGCAGACCATTCATTGTTAAATAAACATGCCCGTTGTGGGGCTTTAGTCTCATTTGGTGTGTGTGCCTCAGTCATTCCATCTCAGTGCTTGTTGTAGTATTACTTATCATGTTGCTTCAAAATGGCAACAATTATATGCAGCTTAGTGCAATATCCTACCTTATTATATTTTTCTTCTTCTTTTAATTCTATTGTTATTATGATTATTATCTTTGTGGTGAAGCCATAGTGTTAGTATCAGAAAAATAGAAAGCATAATCATGGTTTCCAAGGAAACTACAAAATGTCATCATGTGTACCACTTTGCGGCTCAGGCTGCTCTAATAATAATGATGCCATTCATTCTCAAACACGGACTCTTACTCGTTGCTGGGAGTAAGAGTAGGATACTTCATAACTACAGTACTTCTCACACTCTGCCCTAAGGTAGTAAACTTTTAGTGCACTTCCTAGAAGTAATTCCAGCATACTTAATAAAGATGGGCCCTGAGCAGGGTTTCTATCACAGGTCAGGCCCAACACTTTACAAAACTCCTCACTGTCTGACTATAATGACTCACTGCTTCTCTTGACATCTGGAGTGGTCTCTCAGTGGGTTTTTAAATTAAAGCTTTTGGTGCAGAACTCAGTCCTTTTGAGCTTTAACGTTCAGTGTGTGTGATTAGGGACAGTCCCTTTCTTGTATTCTGACCTCAGGTGTGACCAGGTATTCATATGGGTCTGGCATACTCTTCATGATTTCCACTATGGTTTGTGACCTTAGTGCCCATCTACTGAAACGCAACCTTGTGTGAGCTGCTCATGTCCTCCCCCTCAAAGACATGAATGTTCTGAGTCTTCTATAACATTTTCTTAGTAAATAATAAAATACATTTACATAAAAAGCACAGTCTACACTGTTCTCCTTTTTATCAGGTCTGTTTAGCTGCTACCTAGCTAGGCTAAACAGAAAAGGGCAAGTTCTCCTCCAAGTCATTTGGCACAGTGACGGAAGTAAACAACAGCCCAATACTGTGCAGATTGATGGAAAAAAACTGCACAAATGGAAGTGTGGATCAACAAATCAACATATGAAAGCAAACCATTAGGGGCATGGAGATTTAGTCAAAGTCTAATAAATGTGAAAGGGTGGACAACCTAATTGGGCTTTCTCCACATTTTTTCTTCTAAGTGGCAGGTGTAATCGGGCCTCTAAAATCCAAGCCTCTGCATTAATATTGCTGTGGTAATTCTTAAGACACTTTACTAATAGAGAGAAATCTTCATCAAGTGGACTGGACTCATTCAGCAGGTCACATACTGAGGGTCTTCCTTTTACTTCATGCTTCATTACTAAGCACTTTGAGCTACTTTTTGTATGAAAATGTGCTATATAAATAAATGTTGTTGTTGTTGTTGTTGCATTTTACATGTGTTCAGAAAGAGTGTTGGATCTATGTTGTACTTTAGATAAGTTCAATAAATGAAAAATGTAAAACCTAAAGGTGGCTCATCCATCATTCATTCAATAATTTTCTGAATCCATTTATATCAATAAAAACTCAATAGAGCAGAATCCTATGGCAGCAAAGAAGACAAGGCAGGAACCAAGCCTGTACAGAACACTAGTCCACTGTAGGGCACACTTGTCCCAAATCAGATTAGTCAAATAAGCATGTCTGTGGGATTAAAGCCTAAAGATACATGAGGTAAGCAACACAAAAACAAAAAAAAAACAAAAAAAACAGTCAGGGGCTAGAAATCACTGAGGTGGTGAAAACAGGATGCACATTTATGAAATCCTGTGGTCAAGCAAACCTGTTCAGCATTTCTGCATCCGACACTTTGTGGAAAAAAGGAAATGATAGGCCTCATTAAACAAACTGCTCAGGAGCATAAAACAGTCGCTCATTAAGAATGTGACTGGCAGCCCTCCACGTACACATTTGTCACTTAAAATAAGAAACTGAACCTCTGGATTTTTCCAGCTCATAAGCATTCATGTCACAACAAAATGTCTTACTCAGTTTGAATTTACTGTTTCTGGAAGACCAATCAGAATAAGCATTTGTCTCAGATGAGATTTGAAAACTGGAAAGTTGTATCGAGTCAAACAAAAAAAGATACTTGACTGATAAAACACAACAGAACTGCCAAAGATGATTTTATTCTATTCTTTGTTCTGTGGGGAACATGCTAATCTTTCCCAGAGTACTGTAGGACCATAAAGCTTTGTCAGTTCAGAGTTTATATGTTTATTCTCCGCTAGGTGTCAGTACAGAGCAAATGACATGTTTGTGTAAGCTGACGACTGAGGTAATGTAGAACACGGAAATATAGATTAATATAGATAAATATAGATAGATTAATTCACATCAGTTTTATAATAATAGATACAAAATATAGAATTCTATTTTAATAATATTCCTGTTAATAACAAATATACCAAGATTTTTCAGATAAGAAAGACAGAAGAGAGGTGCCGAAGACTGGCAATGTGTTACATGTTAATTGGCACAAGCAAGTAAGAATTTCACTATACAGTTCTCTGTACCAGGAGAGTAAGAACCAAATAAAATAAAATGTACTGATTATTCCGATTCCACAGGGCTCCCTCACATTCAGAATTCTGTGTCCACACAAATTTATTGACTAAAAAATCAGGTCTATCTTACCTGCATTTCTCCTCAGAACAGTTGACACTAAAAAAATACCAACAAACCTGTTTTGTTAAACTTGACTTGCATGTATGGAATATTTTTTGATTTTAATAAAATAAAATATAAAAAGGAAAATAAATAAATAATATATCAACAAAAAATACACGCACACACTCACACACAAAGTATACATAGGTTACAACATGTACAGTATACAGTATACAGCCATATACAAAAGTATGTATTGTTCCTGAATTACTAAAGCAAGGAATGCTGCATGTTCAAAGAATGAGTATAAAAACAGTTGTTGGGTCAGTTCAATATATCTTGGAGTTTTGTTGGGCAGTGTCTGTTCTTTGTCAATGGTAAAGCAGTTACGTATGCAGAAAAGATACATATACCCATGATAAATAATAAACTAAAGTTCAGTAACTTTGAAAATGGTTTGATTCTTGAAGGACAATCAGTAAGAACTTCTGCAAGAAAGAAAGCTGAAATTGTTAATGTTTACTAGAAATGATTTCTAGTGTAAGGCAGGGATATAACTCAAAAAGGAAAGACATTAACAGCAGCAACAAAAATGTGCTCAGATCAATGCAAATATGCTCAGAGATGAAAATCTAAACATACAAGAAACTACAAATCAGTTGTCTGCAGATGACAAAGTGAGAGAAATGGTCTTTCAAGCCACATGGACCTGGAATAGTAACATTAGCAGGAGAAGTGCAAAGTCAGGTCATCTCGTGGAAGGACAGAATGTTGTACTAAAAGAGTCCTTAGATGTTACATTTTGAAGTTCTCCTTCTCTTATAATTGGGGACAGGACTACATGCAGAACATTTGGAAAGAAATCTGTAAGAAAACTGTAAATTACATGTCTGCTCCCTCATGTCTCTTCACCCTATACAGGCTTCCTCCAGGTTCAGTTGCTTAACATCCTTGCATTGCTTTTCATTGCTATGATTTGCACACAGTTGCATCTACAAAGGTTCAATAACCAATCTGCTTGACTGTCTCAAGGATGTTAAGTCCTGAGTGGCTAATAACTTCCTCCAGTTAAATGAGAATAAGACAGAGGTACTGTTATTTGGTCCTCCTGTATCCACTAGTAGCCTTACAAATAACCTTGCCCTTCATACAGAAATATGATTGAGCATTTGCAGTGGTTGCCCCAAAACTCAAGAATGAGTTACCCTTATATGCCGGAACAGCCTCCACACCCCTGACATTTTAATACCCGTCTAGGCACTCAATTATTTTTTCTGTGGCTTTTGGAGATATACAGTAGAAAAATGTTTCTGGGTTAGGTGTTGTTTTGGAAGTGTTTGTTTTTATAGTTTAGTTTTAGAGTTTCTGTTTTGAGTCCCAGATTTTTTAGTCTTACTTTGTTTTTTTATTGCTAAAGTTTTCATGCAAGTGCACCTGAGGATTACCTTCAAGGCTTAAGTAAGTTAAGCAAAACCACCCGAGACCAGGAGGAGGTGCTGTTGCTGTCATTTCTCTTCCATCTGCAGAACTGCAATGGACTCCGGTGATGCCATTGAGGAGTTTGGAGAAGGCCCGTTCCCTCGGGTCAGGATCGAATAAAAGGAGATGTCACGTCTCCTTCTGACCCCAGATATACAGTAGATGCGAAAGTAGCTCTCGAGCTGCCTGAAGCAAATCTGTTCCTATTATAACATTTCTGTTCAAATTTAGAGGCTGGATTGGCCAATTTTTCTTTCTTTAACCAGTAATAATACTTTTGTTTTGCTAACATTAAACTGGGTTGCCTGGGTGGCTCCCCAACTTTTATTTTGGACTCCTAACTGTGACAATATATATATAAATATAACATTCTCTAATGTATTTATTTACTTTTATGGCCATCAGCCTCAGCAGCACTGAACACCAGTCCACCACAGGACCCTCACTCACATTTACACAGAGGAAATTTATAATTGCCAGTTAAACAAACACATGTCTTTGGAATGAGTGAGTAAAAGAATGGAGTACCATAACAAAAGTCCACATATTAAATGCACAGGATCTGCAAAATTCACACAGAAAATAGCAAAGCACATGATTCAAACCTAAGATTCTGGAGTTGTGAGGCAAGAGTGCTAATCACTGTGCTACAGTATATTCCTTTACACATACTTACTCATGTGGGAATGGTTCATTTTTGCGGGGTACATGGAATAACGATGGGAAGGTTACACAGCAGCTTATCTATTTTCCTCTCACTCCCTCAGATCAAAATGACATTGAACTGTTTTATTTTTTAGGAATGGGGTTATCTTATCATATGGTTTGGGTGGTAGCTCAGTATTCTGTTTCATGGATTTTTTCCTGATTATATTACTTTCTTTGCTGTTTTTGCTGGTATTCTGTTCTTTAAATAACTAAAATTTTAAAAAAGATTCTGATCAATCAGAAGACTAGTGACATCACTGCCAGCCCCACCACCAGTCTGCCATTTATAAATCAGCATGCATACAGGTAATCCTTGCCATTAGTGGACCACCTCAGAGACCAGGCATGTGCTTTATTTTTTTTATTTTTCTTCAGCTTTACTATTAAACAGGGCAGCTTGTGACAACCCAACCCTTTCTGAAGTTTTTCTTTAGTTCCTTTCACTATTTATACAGTATATATAAACTGCTCAAAAAAATTAAAGGAACACTTTGAAAACACATCAGATCTCAATGGGAAAAAGAAATCCTCCTGGATATCTATACTGATATAGACTGGGTAATGTGTTAGGAATGAAAGGATGCCACATCGTTTGATGGAAATGAAAATTATCAACCTACAGAGCCCTGAATTCAAAGACGCCCCAAAAATCAAAGTGAAAAAATGATGTGTCAGGCTAGTCCATTTTGCCAAAATTTAATTGCAGCAACTCAAAATTGTACGCAGCACTTTGTATGGCCCCTGTGTTCTTGTATACATGCATGACACATCGGTGCATGCTTCTAATGAGATGACAGATGGTGTTGTGGGAGATCTCCTCCCAGATCTCGACCAGGGCATCACTGAGCTCCTGGACAGTCTGAGGTGCAACCTGGTGACATTGAATGGACCAAAACATAATGTACTAAAGGTGTTCTATTGGATTTAGGTCAGGAAAGTGTGGAGTCCAGTCAATGGTATCAATTCCTTCATCCTCCAGGAACTGCCTTCATACTCTCACCACATGAGGCCAGGAATTGTCGTGCACCAGGAGCCACTGTACCAGCATAGGGTCTGACAATGGGTCCAAGGATTTCATCCTGATACCTAATGGCAGCCAAGGTGCCTTTGTCACGCCTGTAGCGGTCTGTGTGACCCTCCATGGATATGCCTCCCCAGACAATCATTAACCCATTACCAAACTGCTCATGCTGAATGATGTTACAGGCAGCATAATGTTCTCCATGGCTTCTCCAGACCCTTTCACTTCTGTCACGTGCTCAGGGTGAACCTGCTCTCATCTGTAAAAAGCACAGGGCACCAGTGGTGCATCTGCCAATTCTGGTATTCTATGGTGAATGCCAATTGAGCTGCATGCTGCTGGGCAGTGAGCTCAGGGCCCATTAGAGGACATGGGGCCCTTGGGTCACCCTCATGAAGTCTTTCTGGTTGTTTGGTCAGAGACATTCACACCAGTGGCCTGCTGGAGGTCATTTTGTAGGGCTCTGGCAGTGCTCATCCTGTTCCTCCTTGCCCAAAGGAGCAGATACTGGTCCTGCTGATGGGTTATGGACCTTCTATGGCCCTCTCCAGCTCTCCTAGAGTAACTGCTTGTCTCCTAGAATCTCCTCCATGCCCTTGAGACTGTGCAGGGAGACACAGCAAACCTTCTGGCAATGACACGTATTGATGTGCCATCCTGGAGAAGTTGGACTACCTGTGCAACCTCTGTAGGGTCCAGGTATCGCCTCATGCTACCAGTAGTGACACTGACTGTAGCCAAATGCAAAACTAGTGAAGAAACAGTCAGAAAAGATGAGGAGGGAAAAATGTCAGTGGCCTCCACCTGTTAAACCATTCCTGTTTTGGGGGTCATCTCATTGTTGCCCCTCTAGTGCATCTGTTGTTAATTTCATTAACACCACAGCAGCTGAAACTGATTAACAACCCCCTCTGCTACTTAATTGACCAGATTCATATCCCATAAGTTTCATTGACTTTATGCTATACTCTGATTAAAAAGACCACTACAGGCTTGACAAAGGCACCTTGGCTGCCATTAGGTATCAGGATGAAATCCTTGGACCCATTGTCAGACCCTATACTGGTACAGTGGCTCCTGGTGCATGACAATTCCTGGCCTCATGTGGTGAGAGTATGCAGGCCAATTGATACCATTGACTGGCCACCACACTTTCCTGACCTAAATTCAATAGAACACCTCTGGGACATTATGTTTTGGTCCATCCAATGCCACCAGGTTGCACCTCAGACTGTCCAGGAGCTCAGTGATGCCCTGGTCCAGATCTGGGAGGAGATCCCCCACAACACCATCTGTCATCTCATTAGAAGCATGCACCGATGTTGTCAGGCATGTATATAAGAACACAGGGGCCATACAAAGTGCTGCGTACAATTTTGAGTTGCTGCAATTAAATTTTGGCAAAATGGAGTAGCCTGCCACATAATTTTTTCACTCTGATTTTTGGGGCGTCTTTGAATTCAGGGCTCTGTAGGTTGATAATTTTCATTTCCATCAAACGATGTGGCATCCTTTCGTTCCTAACACATTACCCAGTCTATATTAGTATAGATATCCAGGAGGATTTCTTTTTCCCATTGAGATCTGATGTGTTTTCAAAGTGTTCCTTTGTGCTTTTTTGAGCAGTTTATATATATATATATATATATATATATATATATATATATATATATATATATATATATATATACAGTATATATATATATATACACTCACCTAAAGGATTATTAGGAACACCTGTTCAATTTCTCACTAATGCAATTATCTAATCAACCAATCACATGGCAGTTGTTTCAATGCATTTAGGGGTGTGGTCCTGGTCAAAACAATCTCCTGAACTCCAAACTGAATGTCAGAATGGGAAAGAAAGGTGATTTAAGCAATTTTGAGCGTGGCATGGTTGTTGGTGCCAGACGGGTATTTCACAATCTGCTCAGTTACTGGGATTTTTACGCACAACCATTTCTAGGGTTTATAAAGAATGGTGTGAAAAGGGAAAAACATCCAGTATGCGGCAGTCCTGTGGGCGAAAATGCCTTGTTGATGCTAGAGGTCAGAGGAGAATGGGCTGACTGATTCAAGCTGATAGAAGAGCAAGTTTGACTGAAATAACCAGTTGTTACAAATGAGGTATGCAGCAAAGCAATTGTGAAGCCACAACACGCACAACCTTGAGGCGGATGGGCTACAAGAGCAGAAGACCCCACCGGGTACCACTCATCTCCACTACAAATAGGAAAAAGAGGCTACAATTTGCGGGAGCTCACCAAAATTGAACAGTTGAAGACTGGAAAAATGTTACCTGGTCTGATGAGTCTCGATTTCTGTTGAGACATTCAAATGGTAGAGTCAGAATTTGACGTAAACAGAATGAAAACATGGATCCATCATGCTTTGTTACCACTGTGCAGGCTGGTGATGGTGGTTTAATGATGTGGGGGATGTTTTCTTGGCACACTTTAGGCCCCTTAGTGCCAATTGGGCATCGTTTAAATACCACGGGCTACCTGAGCATTGTTTCTAACCATGTCCATCCCTTCATGACCACCATGTACCCATCCTCTGATGGCTACTTCCAGCAGGATAATGCACCATGTTACAAAGCTCAAATCATTTCAAATTGGTTTCTTGAACATGACAATGAGTTCACTGTACTAAAATGGCCCCCACAGTCACCAGATCTCAACTAAATAGAGCTTCTTTGGGATGTGGTGGAATGGGAGCTTCGTGCCCTGGATGTGCATGCCACAAATCTCCATCTACTGCAAGATGCTATCCTATCAATATGGGCCAACATTTCTAAAGATTGCTTTCAGCACCTTGTTGAATCAATGCCACGTAGAATTAAGGCAGTTCTGAAGGCGAAAGGGGGTCAAACGCCATATTAGTATGGTGTCCCTAATAATCCTTTAGGTGAGTGTGTATATATATATATATATATATATATATATATATATACATATACAGTACAGGCCAAAAGTTTGGACACACCTCCTCATTCAATGTGTTTTCTGTATATATATATATATATATATATATATATATATATATATATATATATATATATATATATATATATATACATACATTTGCTGCCTTGAAGAAGTATTTTACACAAACCTTTGCGCAACATATCAAAGAAAATGAAAAATGGTAAACATTAATAAAAAATGAAAATGAAAAACAGAAATTATAACACATAAAAAGTACCTATTGCCTTTGTAACAGAAAGCCTAACCTTATTTGGGTTCAAAGTATTACCTCTACAAGGAACAAATTTTGTTGATGGACTCCAATTGCATGGAAAATCAATGGATCCCCTACTTTCAGTGAATATGATTAATGTTATCTCTCTCTGAAGGTAAAACACTTAGGAATTTACTACCAAAAAAAATCCAAAATGAAGCCAAAAGAGTACTGCATATGATTGACTGGTCTGATTAATGAAAAGCATAATTCTAGGTAAAATTCTAAAAGCCCATTACACAAGAGTGAACTAATATATGAGAATACTAACACACAAATTGGAAAGTGTGGTGATAATCAAAGATCAAATATACCATTCTACAAGCAGGACCTTCTAGGAAGTGTGGCAATCCTGATTATCATTCCAACAATCAATGCATTTTTAAATCTCTAGTAAGGGAATATTTCAAACATGCAGTATAAAAGGATGATAGGAGGACATTTTGACTTACACAGTATATGTGGAGAAAATTAGAGATTCATTACTCATTTTGGCCAAAACCACTGAATAATGTACAGCGTACCTTGAATTAAGTTGATGGATGGTCTCATGTTACCATTTATTATAAAGTGATGTTTAAAATTCTTTCTAAAGCGTCTAACCTCATGGTTTAAAACTTTCTTTATTCAGAAAACTGCAGGCCTTTTTTAATTTCTAAATGTGTAGTATGTGTTTGGTTGTAGGTAAGGCTGACCAAATCAAACTTGTTTCTTCTGCTGAGCTGGATTTTGTTCCTGTTAGGCCATATAGGACATAGAAATCTTTTGTTTGTCTGCAAGACTAAACTCTATATTGCTTACAAAGTACTTACCACTGATCTTGTAAGTTAAGCAGCTTTAGACCATCACACGGAAAGTGTTAAATAAAAAGGGGAAGAAATGAAGAAATTTTGTAACTTCATGTCTAAAAGAAATGTCTACTCCATGACCTTCCCAGAACTTGTGAATAATAAATTTAAATTTCCGATATGAATTTGCAATGAACTTGTTGATCAGTCGGATGCTTTGTGGTGCCTCACATCATATTTAAGGACCAGTGAAGAAGCACCTTTCAAGAACTTACTTTTTTACCTACTGTTCTTCCTACTTAAAAAGTAGGAGTTAAGGTCTCCTGACATTGAGAAAGTCTCCAGAGATAATGTATTTTCATTGGCAGTTACTTGTTTAGCTTTCAAATGAGATGTTGAGGCTGTGCAGTGGCCTTGCAGCCAGTACTGTCATTATTTATTGAAAGACCCCCTTGACCCTGAAATGGATTAAGAAGAGTTGAAAATGTTAAGTGAAGAGATGTTGATGCATCACATTTACTGATAAACAGTGCAAAGTAATTGTGGTAGTACCACAAAGTAACAAGGTGTCATTTTTTATAATTCTTTTATTTTCTTTTTAAAAACATACTGCTTATGACAAAATGACACATTAAAAACTTTCAGGTAGGGCCACTTGAGCTTCACCTTATTGTAAACACAAAAAGAGGAATGTTCCTAATTGATAAATAAATAAATAAATAAATAAATAAATTTATTAAATAAATAAATTGATAAATGCAGTTGTGACATATCCAGCAATCCCATGTTCACCAAAATGTAGTGACAATCTCCTTAATATAAGGCCTTTACACGTTGCTGTCATTTAGTAAAAACTCAGTCAGTTGCATTCTAATGCCTAGATTGGGAATATTTATAATTTGAACTAACCAGGTAAGTGGTTATAAATAAGGCTCAACAAATAAAAATAAAAAATATATTCCTTAACATAATATTCTCAAACCTGCTTAATCTTATTTGTGGTTGGGGGGTTCTGGGGTTGTGAGGACTCCTGAAGCTTATCCCAGCAGCACTAAGCACAATGCAGAAACCCTGGATCGGAAGCCAGTTAATCTCAGGACCCACTCATACACACACACACACATTCACCCTCCTACAGGGCCCATTCAACATAAACATACTTGGAATATGGGAGGAAAATTGAGGCACTCACAGACAAATTCTCGCAGGTATGGGAAGGAAGTCCAAATTTCATATCAACAAAGAGCTAGTGTATAATTCAAACCAATGAAGTTGGATCCACAAGGCAGCAGTGGCAACCACTGCACCACCATACAACATATTTTATTCTTTAACATGATGTAATTACAATTTAATAATACAGTAACATAATTCAATTGTCAAGGAATTTTAATTAAAAATAAAAGAACCACAGGATGAGAACAGCCTAGTCCAGGGCAAACCAAATCATAGCAAGGGTAAGCAGTACTATCATGACACAAAAAAGGGAGTAAAACTCCAGTTATTCCCAAAACCCTATACTGTAAGTGAAAGAAGCTCACAGTTAAATGCAGTAATGCTTGCAAATAGAAAAGCATCAAGGAGTTGGTGTGCAGACCATAAATGTCATGAGCAATTCTTCCAAGCACTGCTCTTCCTTATATAGCACAATGCTTATCCATTTTGTGATTGCACCATATTTATCACAAGTGCACCAGTGTTAAAGTTCACTTAAGTCCTAACTTAAAAGAAGAAATCGCATATTATGACATAAGCAATAAGCAGAATCTATTGAACTATTTACAGTATGCACAAATGGGTATAAGACAAAAATGGCATGACACTGGGTTGAGCCCAGGCCAAATCATGCAAGAAGATGCAAATGTGGCATGGCTGAAAACAAACATTACAGAAGAGAGGGCTAAAATACTGCTAAAACACTACAAAACAAAGGAAACATGGTTAACAGATACAGATAAAATACAACATTATCTTGTTGAACTGTTTAATACCTAACCTAACACACCTAAATTACCAGTTACTCTTACCAAATTAATATTAAAATACTAATTGAAAAATCTTTATTTTCCCAAAGCCTAAACTGAAAATGGTAGCAAAGTACCAGGGCTTGAACTGCAGACATTATCTGTGTGGAATCTGCACATTCTCCCTACATTTCCATATGCATTTTTTATTGCTTTGGAAACAAACAACATAATAAATAGGAGAGTATTAAATAAGGACCCAACTTTTTACAACACTGGTCATTCTAACCACCACAATCTTCTTTACATGCACAACAAACAGTTGACAATTTCTCGAAAAATAAATGCAAAACGGTATCTTATATCTCTTGACTAGCCTGTTCATACTCCGGAAACCTGCTTTGCATTTTTCACCCCATGGGATAAAGCTTAGATGAAACGATAACGTTACACGTCATGTGTTTTTTTCATTTGTTTCCTGTGCAGTACAAATGGGAACAAGCTTTGAAGATTTTCAGACGCAAGTGGCAATGATAAGATGTTAACTATTGTACTGCACTGGAGAGATTGCTGTGTAGAAAAAAGTTATCTGCTCCAATTTCAAATGAAGTGAAATTCTCTCCACTGATTTAACTGCCATTTTCTGGATTTACCCAGTTGGGGCCCAGATTTTGGGGGTACTGGGGCAGTGGTTTTGACAGGCAGATGCTCTCCAAATTTCATAACACACAAGAGGGATGGATGGTGATAATATTCTAACACCATGTTAAAAGGATACAAATGAAGAGAAATCAACAGTTGCAAATCAGGTACGCTCTGCAAATCAGTTTAAATGTATTTGATTTAATAAGTAAGCTATACATGTTGAATATAACTTTAACAATGACATCATATTGAGAGATTCAGAACAAGAGGAACAGATATAACTAAGTTTGCCTGAACCAGAATGGCAAGCATTTCAGATTAGCTGTGTCAGGTTAAAGTTCATTGGTCTGAAATACAATATACCACTATGTTGTTGACTTTTTGTTAAACAAGATGCTGTGTTCCATTTCAGTATTTTTCATCATTCATTCTTTTAACTCAAAGCTTCATCCCCTTTGGCAAGCTGCCAGTCAGTCTAAATACCTATGTTCTCAACAGTGTATAAGTGTGAAAGTATCTCAAATATCCACATCAGTTTTTGGCCACATTTTCCCAACTTAGTTTTTTGTAACGTCTGACCAGACAATGAACGCCCAACAAAAACAATTTCAAATGTTCTTTATTATGGTAAACTAGCACACAAATAGCTCCAATTTAACAAATATGTTAACAAGATTCTTTCTACTGTGGCAGACTGCCAGGCCACTTTCGTAAAGGAAGGACTGGTGGAGAGAATGCACATGGCATTATGTTCCCCGAAGCATTAGATGGCAGCCCGTCTGGGTTGCATCGGCCCCTTGGATCCAACAGGGCTTCATGGAAGTTGTAGTTCAACACAGCCCTAATGGGTACTATGAATGCCACCAGGAGGTGTTGCTGGGACTGCAGAGTCCAAATTGATTGGACTTCTGTCACACTCAAAAGTGTTTCCAGACCATGCTAATAGGCCACTGGAAGTACTCCTGGTGTGGCATAAAAGAAGCCTGCTGCCTTCATTCCGGGAGCCAGAGTCAGGAGATGGAGAACAAAGCTTGATGGAGAAGGAGTGGAGATGGACAGAGGAAGAAAGAAGAAGAGATAGAAAGAAGGGAAAGACAGAGTGCTGTGTACTGCTTTGTTTGTTCTATACTCTGTGCAGGTGGGAAATGTTTATGGAAGAATTTCCCACAGCAGAATAAAAGCCTTGTGTATTGCTGTGCTTGGGTCTAAGTCTGTCTGTGTTGGGTTTGGGGAGATGGCGCACCCCCTGCAGGCCACACTTCATACATTACTGTCTTTTCCACGTTAAATAGCTGGTCATATATGTATCAAGATATCACGTGTCTATGTTTATCTACTGAAAAATAAGCCAAGGGAATGACCAGCAGACAATTTGAATTTTGCTAATAATAATAATAATGCTTATTCACTGGGCACTTACCAGATAACAAATATGCAAAATGCTTCACACACATCAATCAGTGAAAAAAACTAAAAAAGCACAGTAAGATATAAAGCTTCACAAATATGTATCCTAAAGTGGTATTAAAACAATAAATTCAAACTCAAAAGGTCAAATTAGGTTCAGATTATTATAACACAACAAGAAAGAAATAGAAAAACACATAACAAACCACAAATAGGTTAATACAGAAAAGCCTTATTAAACAACTACATTTAAAGAAGGAATCTGAAAGTAAATGAAGATTCAGCAAGCCTGAGTTGCGCCAACAAGCTCTTGCAAAGCTGGGGTGCTATGAATGCAAAATAATGCCTCCCTTTATCATATAAATGGATAAAAGGATTGGTCCTAGGATTGAACCTTAGTTAATGCTGAGAAAAGGGAAGCATGAACTCTGACCACCACTACAATTTGTCAAGTAAGGAGTGAACCATTGCAATGCAATCCCCAACAAACCCACCTAACATTATAATCTGTCACTCAATATGAAGTAGTGAATTGCGTCAAAAGCTGCGCTTAGGTAAAGCAGTACAAGGAAAGAAGAGTTACCAGCATCAGCATTCATTTAAATACTATTAGTGATTTTAAGCAGAGCATTTTCAGTACTGTAATATTTTAGAAAGCCAAACTGAAATTTTCTAAAAATGTTTTTGCCACTAATGGTTTCTATCAAGGAGATAATTTTCCAGAATTTTGACATTGTCCCATAATTATTGCAGGTGGGTGGGTCAAGGCCTGTTTTTGTTGTTTTTTTTAAGTTGCTGAACACAAGCACTCTTAAAATATTCTGGGACATTGCCAGAACAGAGAAAAACAATAGTAATGAGGAATGTAAATGTAGCTATTAAATCCAAAACATCAACCAGAAATTTGGGATGCATAACCACAACAAAGCTGGAAGAAGTTTTTAAGCTTGAGACAGTAACCATTAAATCATTAAGTGATAAAAAAAGCAAAAAGTGGTTTTATGTGGTGCCGTAGGGTCAGGATACCTCACAAAAAGAAACACAGATCCTGAATCTAATACTTCTTATCTTATCATTGAAAAGTTATTAAAATGTAAGACATTCTTCAGTAGAGAATTCACATACATTAAATTGACTAGATTTAAATGATGACCAATTGTATTAATTAAAATTCTTGGATCATGCTTATCAAGAAAAACTAAACTGGGGAGAAATATTTAGCTCTCTCAGTCTTAACCATTAAACTTTTTTGTAAACATTGAACCCCAAGCTTTGTTTTCCTCCACATATGTTCAACTTACCTATAGTCTCTTTTAAGAAAAAAATGTCATTGATCTAGTGAGATGCACTATTATTATGTATAGCGTTGTATTTTAATTGAGCCATAGCATCAAGAGTGGAAGAGTAGAGATGTTTAAAATGGCTTTCTAAAGTATCAACAACAAAAAAGTCTTCATTTGCTGGGAGGACAGATGTGAATATAGAAGATTTTTTATCAAAAATATGAAAATACACCATCCGAGTTTGATTTGAGTGACACCTTAAAGGGAAATTTAAATACAATGCACAAATGATCTGATGCAAAAAGATTCAAGGAACTACTGACTGAAAAACCTAAGCAAATGAGTTTCTCCATATTTACAGCATGAGTATAGTTTGCAAGATGCAATACCACCTATGTTCATTTTTCACATTTTTGTCATATTTAAAGATGAAAGTATTTTTAAAAAATCAAATAAAAAGTTTATGATATTAAAAATACAAAGAGTTTTGACCTACATTTTTGGCCTAAATTTAAACAATTGGTTAATGAATTATCCCACCTATAACCACATGCATCTTGCATTAATTCTTTTATCCTTGATCTGCTTTATTTAAGATGTTAAACCAGTAGAAGAAGAAGTACACAACAGAAATGGACTTAGGACTAGTGCCCCTAATTCATAAAATTGAAACCTCAATGGAGGAAAACCTTTTGGTTTTTTTTTTAAATGGAAATACCTGCCACAAATAAACAGACATTGTGGTAATTTAATAAAGGCAAAACATCTAATCAATATTTCTTTGTAGTTAAGAGTTTTGCTGCTGTGATGTCTGCATTGAACATTTTGAACTGTAAAAGCTCAAAGCTTGAGCTTCATATAAACTCAGAATACACAAAATCCTGAATGGATAAGACAAATTTTATGAATAACTGACAGTAGTGGGTTTTGTTGTTGGTATCTGCTTTTAAAAACTTTTCAGCTCTAACCTTTACAGTGTCTTCAAATGCTGACTCAACACTGTGCCTAAAGTGTATTTTTACTTACTTGATTCTGACTCTTCATGTGTCCCAAATACTCTATTTTACACACCAAACCTTTTTTATTTTATAGCTTGATCAACTCAACCTGTAGAAGTGATGATTCTAAGTTTTAGAAAAGCTAACATTTAGTATATTTTACGGATTGAAAAAAAAAAGTACCCTAAATAGAGTAAAATCCTAGTACTGCATATGAGCCCGGAATCAAAACTGACTCAAAGGTTATGGCAGTGTTCAAAATGTGTAGCAGCTTTACAAAAATGAGACATCTGGAAATGTATTTGCTTGTTGCAAAGTTAGGGCACTTAATCAAAAACCTTTACATTTCTGACCCGAAAAGATGACATTAAGGGATGCAAACAAATCAATTCCATTCAATGTGCTGGAAAATCCACTAAAGTCAATTAAAACCAGACTTGCAAGGTTGGGGGGAAATCAGGACCATGGGAGAAAAAATAGGGAAAAGAATTTTATTGGGTAATATATTGATTTCTTCAAGATAGGGGAATTTTGTTATGTGAATGACCTTCTTATAGAAACACTTTCTACAGTGGTGTGAAAAACTATTTGCCCCCTTCCTGATTTCTTATTCTTTTGCATGTCTGTCACACAAAATGTTTCTGATCATCAAACACATTTAACCATTAGTCACCAGCCTGATAGATCTCAATTACTTCTGTTCTCATTTGTTCCTGAATTTCTTTGGATCTTGGCATGATGTCTAGCATTTGAGGTGCTTTTGGTCTACTTCTCTGTGTCAGGCAGCTCCTATTTAAGTGATTTCTTGATTGAAACAGGTGTGGCAGTAATCAGGCCTGGGGGTGGCTATGGAAATTGAACTCAGGTGTGATACACCACAGTTAAGTTATTTTTTAACAAAGGGGCAATTACTTTTTCACACAGGGCCATGTAGGTTTGGATTTTTTTTCTCCCTAGATAATAAAAACCATCATTTAAAAACTGCATTTTGTGTTTACTTGTGTTATATTTGACTAATGGTTAAATGTGTTTGATGATCAGAAACATTTTGTGTGACAAACATGCAAAAGAATAAGAAATCAGGAAGGGAGCAAATAGTTTTTCACACCACTGTATATCTTCTCCATTTCAAAATGCTCATTTAAAGCATCATCCAGCAATAAAAAAATACTGTACAACGCAACAGCCACCTGTCATGACTCATCTTGATGCTCATGTTTGATAGGTTAGTGGTCAGAGTACTTTAGGATTGAAGTGCCATCTCACTGTGTGGATGTTCAGTCCGGACACAGACAGGCAAACACCGATGGCTCAAACACACACGTTTATTTACAATATTTACAGTCTCAAATAGTCCTGCACAACACACAGTCCTCTTGCACCAAACACCCTTCTTCCCAGGCTTTCCAATGGTCCTTTACCACCTCCGCCTTCCTTCCCGAGCTTTATCCTCTTCCTCCTGACTCCGGTTATTGACTGGAGGGAGGTGGTCTGTTTTTAACCCACCTGGACATGCTCCAGGTGCCCTTTGATGAACTTCCTGTTGCACTTCCTAGTGTGGTAGAAGTGCTGCATGAGCACCCGGAAGCACTCCAGGTGTGGCATAAGTGCTGACGTCCATGGCTCCACATTCGTCCAGGTGCCCCCTGGTGGTGGCCATGGGCTCCTATAGGGTTGAGCTTCCATGCTTAATTCCCGTGGCCCCCATACAAGCCAGGGCGGCTGCCCTCTCGTGGTCCTGGGGAGGCATAGTCCCTCTCTCGGTCCTTCTAGGCATCCCAGCTAGGCACAACCCCCTGCCGCCCGCCACAACTGTTACATACTTATTCCGCCCTAGCCCTTGCCTAGTTAATTTTTCTAATTTAATTAACAAGATTCAGAGTTTCAGCTACACATGAAAGCAGACCTATGGCTGGAATTAGCTTTCAGAATTCTGTGAAGTCATTGTATTAACCTTGCCAGTTTAGACTCAAAATTTTTTGAGTATATTTTTTATAAAAATTATTTTTTGTAATGGCAGCTCCTACACGCATTAAGGTACTGGTAGAGAATCATCAGTAAATGAAGTATAGAACCAGAGATTATAAAACAGTGTCTTTATTATTTAACTTTGGTTTACCGGATATACAATTTAAAGAGATTGTTATTTTCATGGGAATTGCTACATATGCATTATTTTCACTTTTACTTTAAAACTTTTGTAAAAACAATACTTGTCCTTTATTTCCGGCCCCGGGTATAGTTAAATCTTTCTCACAGGACGTATAACGCTGCTTGTGTTGTGAAGGGGGTTGGTTTGAATGCACGCTGAGATGCCATCAGATCAGCTGCTGTCTTTATGCTGCTGCTGGAGAGCTGAGTGTTCTGTTTGTTGCGCTGCACATCGATCATTTAAAAGCCTGTAAAGCTGCTGTCATTTTGCCACTTCATGTCCCTGCCGCTCGCGTTATGATGGGGGCTGAATGCACGCTAAGGAGTTGCAGTCGGATCATCTGCTGGCTTGCTGCTGCTGGCGAGCTGTGTGTTCTGCTTGTCACTGTTTTAAGAGCTGGGAGCACACGATGTCTGTCTGCCAAAAGCATTCCAACAACCGCTAGGTTAGATGTTCGAGAACTTGTTTTAAATGTTTCCTCACTGCCTAGTCTCGCGGGATGTCAAATTGTGTTCCGAGAAGATCACGTCTCATCTCCCTAGTATCCCTCCCAGGATTTTTTATTTTATATAGAGAGAGTAATTTTGCTTTTCTAAAATGTTTGTCTTTCAAATGAAACTGATTAAATATTACATTCTGGGATAAAGGTTATACTGAGTTATTCCATTTGAAAATTAAACTGTTCGTGTCACAGAGCACAACACTGCATTTACATGATTTGTCAATGGTGGTTCCCATTAGAGATTTATTATGCAGCAAGTTAATTAAAATGTAATATAATTAAACAGAATATTGAATATTTTTTATCAAGTTAAAAACTAAACCTGTTTTGAATAACAAAAAGTGCCCAAACCATGCCATTTTTTTAGATAGATAGATAGATAGATAGATAGATAGATAGATAGATAGATAGATAGATAGATAGATAGATAGATAGATAGATAGATAGATAGATAGATAGATACTTTATTAATCCCAAGGAGAAATTCACATAATCCAACAGTAGTATACTGATACAAAGAAACAATATTAAATTAAATAGTAATAAAAATGAAAAAAATAAAAATAAAATTAATGTTAGCATTTACTCCCCGGGGTGGAATTGAAGAGTCGCATAGTGTGGGGGAGGAACGATCTCCTCAGTCTGTCAGTGGAGCAGGACAGTGACAAAAGTCTGTCACTGAAGCTACTCCTCTGCCTGGAGATGACACTGTTCAGTGGATGCAGTGGATTATTCATGATTGACAGGAGTTTGCTTAATGCCCGTCGCTCTGCCACAGATGTTAAACTGTCCAACTTTACTCCTACAATACAGCCTGCCTTCTTAACAAGTTTGTCCAGGCGTGAGGCATCTTTCATCTTTATGCTGCCACCCCAGCACACCACTGCGTAGAAGAGGGCACTCGCCACAACCGTCTGGTAGAACATCTGCAGCATCTTACTGCAGATGTTGAAGGATGCCAACCTTCTCAGAAAGTATAGTCTGAGGTTGCAGATTTTGCAGGTGGAATGGAAAAAAATTGACATTTGGATTTTGTTTCATCAGAATAATTTAAAATATAATCTACATCTATAAAATCCCAAGCCTAAAAGTGCAACGATTTTGTGCAATGATTTTATGTGACATTCTTATGCCAAGTTTTTTGTCATGTTTTAAATTTGGGCTTATTTTAAAACCTAAGTATATATTTTTGGTATCAATTGAATTTATCCAACTTTAATGTGATGTTGTTAAATTTTCAGATTCTTATTCCGTTTCTTAAATTATAAACTAAAAAAATAGCAAGAACTCACATCCCGCGAGACGAGACTTTGTGCCAAGAGATTTAACCATGCCTGGGGCAGGAAATAAAAGACAAAGAGTAGAACAGCTCCTGTACAGTCTTTTAAATGTTCGAAATGCCACACGAGATGCAGATCACATGGCATGGCAGTAGCAGCAATCCAAGCAGCTGATCGAGCAAAGAGGAGGTTAAAAAACTTTGTTTCCCATTGTATCACCTTTTAAAAGGAGCGATCGCGTCTCCTTGGGGTTCGTTCAGCCCCCCTCTTCACAATGTGAGCGGAAGAAACATGAAGTGGTTGGTGCATAGCACAGGCCGGGGGGGTTGGCAAACAAAGCGAGCAAGGGGCAAACCACCTAACATTATAGTAAAATTGTAGGGTGGCATGGTGGTGCAGGCCTTGCAGCAAGGAGTCCAGGGTTCGTGCCTCAGGTCCTCATTGTGTCTGAATGGGTTTCCTTGCATAGCTCAAAAACATGCAAGTTAGGTGGACTGGCCATGCTAAACTGTCCTGGGTGTGTGATCGCCGTAAGGTGGACTGGCATCCTATTCAGGGTTTAGTCCTGCTTTGTGTCCTATGCTGGCTGGGATAGACTCCAGCACCCCCACCCTGACCAGGACTATGAAAACGACTGACTAGTAGATTTGTAGCTCTCCATCGGGTTAGGTAATCTACTTGTACAAGTGACAAGACTTTTCTTTACACTACAACAGTGTTCTGTTTTTTGAAACAGCGTCTATTAAGCATGTAAATTATTAAATAATATGTAATATGATATGTCTTGAAACTGTGTTAAACTGATTTGCTGATGGTTGGATTTTGACTGTAGTAACTGGCAACCCTGCCCAAAACTGACTCGAAAGACTTGGCAAGGTAAAACATTTTTTTTGAAGTTGTACAAAGTATGGGAGGGAAATCAAAAAGGCTCATACTGAACAGAAGAAATACATTTAGTATGCTTTTCCTGATTTCAATCACAAAACGGGGGCAAATCTGACTTAAAATAGTACTTGTGGTTTAAAAGACCGAAGCGGAACAATTCAAAATTCCCCCAAACCCAATCGGTTCCCAAGTACAAGCTGTCCACAAACTTTTTCTGTTACCAGAAACACACGCTTCTTTCCAGCAGTACTCAAAATATGCTCCAGGGAGATCGCAACGTGTTTTTTCCGCTACATACTCGAGTTTTTCCCATGAAAATAATACTTCAAATATAGAGAAAGTAAAACGGCATCCGTGTGCTGCAATTGGGTACCTCCCAAAAGCTGGATGCCCTTCGTCCGGTTTTTAATTAAACCCAGAGCTCCCAGAACCACTTACGGCGGATTATTTTCCCTCACTTCACTCAACTGGAGTCGCGGGGTGCTTGTGAAGAAGTGGCCGGGATGCTGGCTTTCCCCTTCGACTGTTATACTTAATGCACCCGCTCGCTACGGACACCCTTTGCTCACGAAGCCCCTTGCAAGAGAGACAGCAGTTTTTGTGCGGATATTTTCTAGCGAGAGGATGAACTGCACCGTCAGCCCGTGTCTCGCCCCCTGCTTTAGGGAATTGCTCGAAGAATTCCGCAACCGAACACAGACTGCGAGCGCCGATAAGGAGAAAAATGCGCATTTATTCATCATTGTTATCGTTGTATTCTACGCCGCTATCGCCATGGCCCTGCTACTTGCCTACATCAAATCTAGGAAGCTCGAGAATAAAAACGACCCTTACCACATATATATTAAGAAAAACTGGAACGTGGCCGAGGGAGCCAGAGCGCTCGAGTCGGACCGCGATAGCGTGGAGATCGAGCAGCTGCTGAACTGACTGGGAGAGGCGGACTGAGCCACACCGCGCCGTCGGTGGACACTCGAAAAGAACAGCGAGGGCTCCTCCTCTGTGTGCTCGACATTACACGGTACATGTTTCTTCTTTTCAGCCAGTAAACAAATAGTGTACCAGCAACTGTGTACAATCTCGGCCCATCACCGCACCCCTAAATCGGAATCGAGCCTAGAAGGGAACAGCTGGAGAAACGGACGTCCAGTCTTGAAGGCAAACGGGGGAGTGAAGACCAAAGAGAAATTGTTGGGATCATTTTTACGCTTGCTGATTTGTTAAAATGTCTGTTCATTTTAAACATAGGTATTACTTTTGTACTACTTGTTTTTGTGTACTATTTTGGTTATCGATGGGTAATTTTAGAAAATCTTAATCTTTAATAGATTTCAGTTCTAACGCATTTAACCAAATATGTACATAAACGCTAGCTTTAAAATAAGAGGAACAGCAGGTATTTTTCAGTTTTCTATAATCATACATCATATTTTATATTCAAATATTAATTTGTATTTTAAGTTATTTATATGAAATTGAACATTTCATACTTAAATTGTGTATAATATATAAAACGTACAGTGTGTTGCAATTTAAAAATAAAGCGTAAAATTCTATTTTTGATTATTCCTAACAATCCTTTAAATTAATATTTTTTTACATTTACACAGCGCTTTTCTCACTACTCAAAGCGCTCTCCGCGCTGGGAAGACTCGGAAAGCGAACCCATGAACTACTGCGAGCTGCCCGCGCTAAAATTAGTTGTTTATACATGGTCGAGTTGAAGAATATAAACAAAGTTAACTTTTAAAGCAGTTCTTAAAAACGTATTCATTTATATTTAGGCTTAAGGAAGTTTTAGGAGCATGAACAGCAATGGATTCAGTTCTTCAAAGGGCTCCACCCAAATTTATGCTTTGTCCCCAAACCGTTAAACGAGCTGACGGGTGGTTGGCCACACTACTCCAAGCATTCTTATGTTGAATTAGCTCAAGAAGGTCCACCTCTTCACAGATTACTTTTGAACTAGATGACCAGGCCTAAGAAGCTACAATATTTTATGTCTAAACCACAGTATGAATTTAAAGGGATCATTTACATAAGATCAGGGAACACAGTTTTAACTTTGTCCACATTCATCTGTCTTTTTCATTGTTGACCTTGGATATGATGTAGAAGGTTTAGCTAAAATGCAAAGCGGCAGGTGATTTTTTTTTTTTTTAAAGACTTGTAATAAATTTTTGCCTATAATGATCTGGCCTGATGTGGTCCACTGACACTGTGTTATCAATGCAGTACTTCGTTGTAGTTAGCTAAAATACTTTTATGCTATTTATTTTTTGAACTTCCATTGTCTTTTATAGCACCATAGTGATCTGTTTGCTGACATCAAGCTGGCTTACTATCAGTTCATGGGTGTGTTGCCACCTGATTGAGATAATGTCACTGCAATCTAATCTAGCATTTTCTGTGTTATTTCTTTCTTGGAAACCTAACCATTCACTTGAGTACAAATGTGACTAAAAGAGTGCAAATATACCTGGTGTGGCTGATTTGGTTACATTGTGGAAATTTCAGAGAAAGGAGACATTGCTATTGTTTTCAGAAACTTGAGTAGTCAGTTTTATTTTTTTCCTACTGATTGATAATTTTTTTTCTTTTTATTATAACTTGCACATTGCACAAACCTTATGCCGTGTATGAATGCACAACCTGTCTAACATAGAAGCAGGGTTTACCTTAAATGCAACAGATATAAGTGATGAACATTCATTCATTTCCAGCTTCCGTACATTAAAATCTCTGTATAATTTATTACTGTAGACCTTTTTAGTGACTTAAAGTGCTTAAAGCGCAACATAATGATGATACAAGATGAATGGATACAAGCTGAACATGCACAGCCTGGGCACAATCAATGTGGAATTTGTCTGTGCTTCTCTGTTCCCATTTTTTCCAGGTAATCTCCTGTCTTTTTCCTTAAAGGAAATGTTACCTGGATATTTGATGAAGGTGTATGACTAAGTGTGTCCATGTGTCAGGCCTATTGTCACTATAGTATGTCTCTAAATTCCCAGGACTCTGTGATTGAATAGTGGTGCTCAGAAAGTGGATACATGATTTATTCCAAAGAAATTAATGAAAAAAATTAACAAGCTATAAGTTAGAAGGTTGTATTGCTCATGGGATATTGCAAAACCCAAACCATTCAAAGCAAAAGAGAAATGTGTTATTAGGTATGTTTTAAAAAGTTAATTTTGACATACCTGCCATTATATTTTGGAAAAATTTTTTCAGTTCATCATCGCTATAGAAATTAGAGACCAATGTCATATTCCAGTCTGATATCAGCAATTGAAGTTTTAATGGTTGGAGGAGATTTGCTACCTTTTGTGTGTGTATACTTTTCTCTCCATAGCCCGCCTGGTAAACTTTACCTTCATGACCCTGATGACCACAGGATTTCATTACTACCACTTTTATTTCCAGAGTTCTTTTACTCCCTTAATTACATGTCTGTTTACAAACCTAATTACTAATGTTTTTGCTAAAAATTATAATTATACATTCTTGTATTAATAATATTCATCAGAGATTTCAAAGATTTGAAAATTTTAGGTGTTAAATGTATGTTCTCACTACAATGTTTGTATGTTATTTTAAAACAATAAACGTTTTAGCTAGGGCTTCTCTCCTAAACAGTTTTCTGTACAAGTGTCAGATAGAACAGACACAGGTACAAGTGATAAATACACTTTCATTTTTTATGCAGCTGGACAAAGAGTTGCATAAGCAAATACATTTTACATAAAATGCTGAACTGGTAAACAGTTTAATCTGTTATAGAAATGTAAATATGACTATAATTCTGATTATGAAGTCATTAGTAATGGTGGGTGGCACAGTGACTGAATTTGAATCCCAGTTTAGCTACTTCTGTGTGAAGTTAGTGCATTGTTTTCCTTGAATGTGTTTGTTTTCTCTAGATAGTCCAGTTGTTCTTCTACACCCCAAAAATGTGCAGGTTGGGTTTATAACAATTCTGGGTGGGCACATTTTGTGAACCTTGGTATTTACCCTCATTGTGCTGGGATAAGCTCATACCCTTGCCATTCTGAATTAGATTAAGTGGGCTCAGTAATGGATTGATGGAAACATCAGGTACAAGGCAGTAGCCAAATCTAGATAAATCACAGTTAATTGCAGTACATTAGACATTCATGTACACTCCAATACTAAACCTAACACATTTTTTCGGAATATAGGAGATAGGCAGTAATCAAACCCAATTTTGTGGAGCTGTGAGGTAGCACCATGCCACAGTGGTGCCTGTAAAACCAATGTGAATGCCGTGCTGAACCCTTTCCTGGCCAGGATGCTCTTAATGGAAGGACAGCATGGAAGAAGGCATAACACAGTGGAGATGGGGCAGAATCAACATCCCATGCAAAGGAATAAATCATTAGACCGTATGGAGGCGCTGGGATATGAAAAGTATTTCATCCCCAGTACAATAGAAGGCAGTGCTCCACTGGTGGATCCAGTAAACATGCCTGCAAGGGTTTATGGGAATCCCCGTCCTGTCTGGGTCTTTGGGTGCCATCAGGGGGCACTTTAGGGAGGAGGACTCCCTGTTTCAGGAGGCTTCCCTCAGGCTATGACCCATTACTGGAAGTATTCAAGGGTCTGACATAAAAGCGAGCTGTCCAACCTCCTCTAGTAAGTGTTTGTATGGAGGCAGAAGGCAAAGCTCACCTGGAGGAGGAAAAGGAGGAGTAGTTTATTGAAAGGTTGTGGAATTTATTTGTAAAAGAAGGTGTTTTGTGCAATAAAAATCTTTATTTTGTACCTGGAACTGCTTAGTGTGGTGTGTCTGGAGTTTTGGGGCTCGGTGGCACCCCATGTCTTTTACACCAATAATAAACAAACATTGTAGCTTTCATTACAGTTGCCAAAGTCATAATGTTATAAATGTTTTGCTCCTTAAATATTAATTCATTTACATAATGAGCAGTATGGTGGTCAGCATTTAACACTATTGTCTTTCAGCTCCAAGAACCTATATTCATTTCCTAGTTTTCCCATAGTTTGCATGTTTGTCCCATATTTCTGTGGTTTTCTCAGAGTATTCCATTGCCTCTAACATTCAAAGATATGTGTGTATTGGGTTTCAATTGTCTTGTGATAGTTTTGTCAACAGAGGTTTCTGCCTTGTAGCTAATCCAGTCAGAAACCAGAATTGTCTCCATCATCTAGCTATTACTTAATATGCAGTCAGTCAGTATGCAGATTTAAAAAATGGAAAGATAATTGACATTATTGTCTGCACTGGTTAAGGAATGGAAGAAATTTTAACTCTGGAAGGCTTCACCAGTCATAAAACGTACCCGAATTCTTAACATGTGAATGCAGACGTACTGTAAATGCTTATTTTGCGGTTAGGATATGCTATATTCCTGTCTCCTATATTCAGTCAGCTATATTTCTGTCTCCTATATTCATATTTGGGGAAAAAAACATTTGGAATATGTGTAGAAATTAGATGAGTTTTGGTTTGATTTAAATAATGAAAATCTCAGCCTGACATAACTCAAAAGGGATGCACGTTTTGCATAATATTATTTGGAAAAATTAAGTACAATGAAGACTGAAAAAAATAAACCGTATTGTTTCGTAGAACAATATACTGGATTAAAAAAGTATATAAAAAAAGTTTTCACATGTCAATGTATTTTAAAAGGAAATACAGTAGTGAGTATCCTACTGGTCTGTATCTTTCTGTGTTCAAATCCAATCTAAATCCATCTTTTAAAGCTACTTATCCAGAACAGTTTTGCGGGAAAGCTAGAACCTATCTCAGCAGGCAATGGGCACGAGGCAGGAGCAATCCCTGGACAGTGTGCCAGCCAACTGCAGGGTGAACACACAAAGACACCATCTGGCAGGGGCTAGTTTAGCATTGCCAATCCAACTAACCTGTATGGCTTTGGACTGTGGCAGGAACTCCACTGGGACATGGGGAAAACATGCAAACTCCCTGCAGGGAGGCACCTGGGGATGTGAATCCCAGTTTAGTTGCTGCAATGCAGCAGTGCTACCACTGCACCGCCCTGTGTTCAAATCTCTTTCCCAATCACTGTCCATGTGGATTTTGTCATCCTATCCATGTCTCTGTGATTTTTCATCTGGGCTCTCTGATTTTGCTCCTATTTGCTCCCATATTCTTAAAGACATGGAAGTTTGGTTGACTGGTGATTCCAACTGAGCCTGTCACTGTGTGAGTGTGATTGTGCGTTTGAATAGGCCCTGCAATAGACCATCTTCCTTTTCAAGGGCTGGTTTCTGACTTTTAGCCACTTCTGCCAGGATAGGTTGCTAATGCCACATGCCCTATTTCAAACCCTGAATTGGATTGTATGGCTTTGGGTTTGTAACCTTTTTTCATAGATCAATGCCCACTTTATTAGGTGTTCACCTGTGCTTCTCATGTAACTGTTGTGGACTATGGCCGGCCAGTCATCCCGGCCAATACCCCCAGGCCACCAGATGGAGCCCTACCTGCAGCATGGAGGTGCCCCGAATGCCAGCAGGGAATCATGGACATTGGAGTTTTCCTTCACAGCCCTGCTGGACACCCTGGGGGCCACCAGAGGACGCTGTAGGGAGGCTCAGGGACTATTATTTGCCCTATAACCCGGAAGTATGTCTTAGTCACAGGGACAGGGGAAATGACGTACATCCGGGATGAAGAAGAAGAGTTTTGATCTGACCCGGAAGTGATAAGAATCACATGGACTGAGAGGATCAGAAACACTTCCAGGTCAGGGACTATAAAAGGACTATGGGAAATCCCAGACAGACGAGCTGAGTCGGGAGGAAGGGTGGCAACGCTTCTGGGAGAGGAGGATTGGTTATTTTATTGATTTGTGTAGTGATTATTGTATGAGTATTGTGGAGTGTAGGTTGCTTTGTGCACTTACTTAGTTATAATAAAGTCAACTATTGGACTTTTATCTGGTGTCTGGCGTCTGGTCTGAGGGTTCAAGAGGATGAAAACTCCCCCTATCTGTCACACTGTCTAATCAGTTAGTGGAAGCCTTAAATGAGCAGAGAGTGATTTTTAAACCCAAAAGGCAGGCACCAATCTCCAAAACAAATGGCTTGGTTAGCAATCAACAACTGATGTGAATGATTCAGATCCAGCAACCTTGCTTGGGTTGTCACTACGTAAGCATCACAAATACATATTGTGAAAAGGTCACAACCAAAACCAAAAATCAATCAACAGTATTCCTGTGGTCAGAAACAAACTATAGATTAAAATGGGTTGACAAAAGTTGATATGAACAATTGAGAGTAACAGGCAGACAGGCAGCAAAAAGCTGAGAGCAGCGGTGACAAAAAAGGCATATCATACTTAGTCAAAAGTGCAGGTTTTTCTCTTTTTTGTAAAAAAATATGTGAATTAGTAAAATGCTAGTATTCAATCCATACAGCCTTCTATCCAAGGAGTAATGGCATTGGGCTAAGAAACACAAACATGGTAGAATATAACGCAATCTCTAAGAGTCTATGGATCCATGTTTCTGCTGTCAATAATATAGGATGGTTTAACAGTAAGGTGTGTTTTTGTGGCACATTGAGTCCCTTAATATCAGCACAGCAATGTCTGAATGCCACATTATGTCTAAGCATTATTACTGATCAAATGCATTCTTAAAAAAAATTGCAAACGTGTTTTTGTTTCTTTTTTTTAGCAGGTCAATACTAGAAAAGTCCTAAAATGGTTCCAAGAACATGGTATGAAATGTGGTGGAACAAACATTTCAGAGCAGAGATCCTCTAATTGTTAATTTTCAACAACTACTGTATATAACACACTGGAGTTAACCATGGACAGGTACTATATGACACTTTTGGGTCAAAGCCCTGACAAATAAAAACTTTTTGAGTGGCCAGTAGTGGAAAAACTCACTAGTTGGTCAATGAACTAGATAAAGTTTATGATTTGAGAGATGTATGGACTAAATGATTGGTCCCACTGAGTTACTTTTAAAGTATTCATCAAGTTGCTTACTTGAGTACAATGTGTAATGTACATACACACTGCTGTATGCCACAAGCAATCCTGTTTACGGGGAAGAACAAAGTTAGTTTGTAAACACCCAGTTACCTCATTTACCAAAAAAGGGAAGCAGTTTGCAGTAATCATTGATTTAGAAAAAAAAATTGAGATTTAAAATCTCTTTTATTAGTGTGTTCTAGCAGTAATACAAATGAAAGCACCTAAGATAAAATGCACAATGTACACTTACATGTTTAAAAAGGAATAAAAACAAGCTGATTAGCTCAGCAACATGTGAAGTCCCTGGAACTAATCTACTGGATCTGCCAGTTAAGTTGATTTAGGCATGTCGGAAAAAAACCCAAGAGGCAGACTGAGCCAGTATGCACTGAATGGATTAGACCTCTCAACCGACCTGGAGTGTTGTCTGGGAATTCCCCAGCAGAAGCTGGGAGAAGTTGCTGGAGATAGGATAGCCAGACAGAAAGTCCAGCTTGGCGTGGTGGAATTATGACCCTTACTAGAAAAAGCAGATTGAAAGGTATAATGGTCATAAATTAAAACAAGCACCACTGCAGAAGGACATTCATTAACCTTGAATTAAAATTCACTCCAGAAATGAGAAGAGCTGATTTGAGTTTCTGTTACAATTCATTCCAAAAATACTGACCGTATCAAATTATGCAATCTTTCCCATCATTAGTGAAAACCTTGGTAAACTAAAGTCACATTGACATGATGTTTAATAGTTACTGATACAAAGTGGTAGTTTTTCATAAATAGCACAATATATTTATGAGCAGGGTAGGGAACAATATCCTAACCTGGCAGAAACCAAATCTGATTCATGGCAGGCTTTGGGATGTGGTAGGAAACTCCATGCAGACACGGGGAGAACTTTGCACGGAGAGTAACCAAAGTTGGATATGGACCCTGCCTACTGGATCTGTGTGATAGCAGTCAAGGTGATAATTCAAGGGGACATTATCCAGAAATATGCCTAAATGTCTGTATTTTCAGCAAGTTCTACCCTTTAACCATTATGAATTGTAGTCAGTGACATGAAAAAATCAACAAAAGCACAAATAATAGCTGTAAGTTTCACTATATATGTCTAACTTCAGTTGTATTAAAGCATTGTAAAAAACATAAAAGTAAAAACTATACATTAGACATGGTAAGGAAAACTGCAGGTCTCGGGAAAGTAAAAGCATGTCACTGTCATAAAATGGTACAGGCAGTCCCCAGGTTACGTACGAGATAGGGACTGTAGGTCTGTACTTCAGTTGAATTTGCAAGTAAGTCGGAACAGGTACATTATTTTAATTAATGCTATTGTTGACCGACTGTAACCAAGTGCTCTGCCAATGAATGATAGAGTTTCACCTCTCTCTGACCTTTTTATTATTTCTACTTTATTTTCAATGGTGATTGTTTTTCTCTTCTTTACTATATCACCAGCACTTGCATCAGATTTCTGTTTCAGAGACATTCTTGAAGGGTGAAGACAAAAGGTTAAGATGAGCTCTTCTGCACAGCACTGTCCACGTTATCTCAGCAGGAAGGCAGCAGTCGTCAATATGCCTGATGTATAGGGTGGTCCAGGTCTAATTATGCAATTTTCATTACGCTATAACTTATTCAGTTTATTATATGGAAAATCACCTGAAAAATCGAGAAGTGTGCGAACTGACGACATGAAGAATCGTCTTCGCGCCAAACTGGAATCGTCCTTATGTAAATCAAAGTCATCCAGACGATCTGGATCTGCAAAATTAGATCTGCACCACCCTGTACTGACAAGAGACAACTTCCTGCTATGTGCGTAACAGTACAAGCAGGTTTGCTATTGAAAATGAATGGGGGCAGCGAGGGGCGGTTCATCACCAGCCCACCTCACAGTCACCTCCACTACAGTATGCTGCCTGCAGTGTCTGCCGCACCACCACCCTCATTCAACACGCAGCCATCTGAGGCCCACTACAATGCTACCCCCCACCACCCCGTTCACCCTCAATGGCCTCCGTTCAGCCACAACCGGGTCACCACTTCCAGCATTACCAGCCACCCACCAAGAATGAACGGGCAGCCATGTGTGGTGGGTGGGCAGTGAAACCGCTTGCCGCCGGGAGCTGTTTCAGGGAAACTACACTGCACGAGCAGTGAAATCGCAACCCTCCAGCCTCCGTCCAGCCACCACTTGGAACGTCCCCAGGCCGAAGATGACGAAGCGGCAGTTACTGAGGCGCATGCGTCGCAGCTGCGGCCAAGTTTGTATGTCGTAGGTCGGATGGCCGTAACCTGGGGACTACCCGTATTTGGAAAACTGAGTACTGTATTGGCAAAAATTGCATTTTCTGTATTTGCATTAGAAACTGTAAAGGTGACCCGAACCTAATATAACATAAAAGATCATGAGCACATTTGTTCTCAGGTCTAAATGGTCACCAGTGTCATGCATCCTAATGAGATCAGCAATGTTGATTCAAAGACTTGCAGTCAACAGAATCTCTGATACCATCAGCTACATAGGGTGTGACTGTCATAACCTCAAAGCCAGACGGAAAGGAAGCAGATTATATCCAAGTATGCTTAGACTGTGAAGTCACTTTAAGACCTTTTATATTGCTTTTTACGATTGAACGTATACCTGCTCATATTACAATGTCCAGCCTTTAACCGAGAGTGATTATTGAGTATTTTCAGCTTACTCCTAAAAAGTTGAACGAAAATGATATTTTAAAAATTTAAGTTTACCTACAAACTGCACTATTTAGAAGACAGGAGATAATCTTAGAAAAAGGAGGGAAAGTTAATACTACAGTATAATAATCATTTATGTTGAGTTCTTTATGAGAAATGTGTGTCTTAAAGGGTACCTGATGTAGCCTTCAGAATGACTTATTCTCATCTGGTATATGGCAGTCACACTGCAATGGACTGGCATCCTGTCTAAGGATTGTTAATGCATTGCACCCATTGATTACTGGGTTAGTCTCCAGCTGCCCCCCAACCCTGCCTTGGGTAAGTGGGTTTATAAAATGGATAGATGTGTGGCAGCCTATGAAATGTAAGACTTTTTAAAGATCTTTCAGTTGGCAAGTGTTAGGTTAGTTGGTGATGGGATCGTGGGTCTTTAGCCCAGTGATGGACTAATCTCCCTTGCTGTGGTTCATTTGTGCCTTGCATTCAGTGCTGCCAGGATAGTCTTCGTCCTTGCCACCCTGAATTGGATTAAGCAGATTTCGGAATGTTATTTCTGTATCATTACACTTGTCTAATGCAGTATTTACACCAAAATGTTGCATGAAACCTCCAAAATGGATTAGAAGAGTTTTCAGAATCATACATTTGGGGGCACTGTTGCTGTTATGAAAATAATTATTTTCTTTATTAATTTCTCTTGCATATTTTTTGATATTTTCAGGAGCATTGTAATTATAATCAGGTATTAATATTTCATAGAATTGCATGATTCACTTGTTCAAAATTGACTGTAACCTGCTGCTACATGGTCTAGAATGCAAGACGCTCCATTTTATCCTGAGAGTAATGGAAACAAGGCAGGAAGCAGCCCTGAACTATTAAGTGGCTAAAAACATAAAAAAAATAGTTCCAAAAAGCCAATCTAGACTAACTTGTACAGGGTGGTCCGGATCTAATTATGCAGTTTTCATTATGCTATAACTTATTAAGTTTATTACATAGAAAATCATCAGAAAAATCCCGGACCATCGAGAAGTGTGCAAACTGACGACATGAAGAATTGTTTTCGCGCCGAACTGGAATCATTCCCGCATAAATCAAAGTCATCCAGACGATCTGGATCTGCATAATTAGATCTGGACCACCCTGTACAAATACATCACACCGATCATGGATTATCATACTCCTGCAATCAATGGGCATTAACAAGATATTTTTTTACACGGACATGCAATGCAACCTCCAAAATGAAGAACAGTAGATGACAGCTGTTTCTGTTTCTACTGTTGGGTTTAATTACAATTTAAAATTTTGGTTACATTCTAATTAGCTTTGGAGATCTGTGCATTTTCCTAAAATTTCAGTTATTAAGTAAATTTCCTGGAATATTGTATTGTGGCTTAAGAATACATTCATCCTAGATGATATTTACATATTCAAATCATTATATTTTGGGTTTATTCTAAATGCTCTGGTTTCCTTGCTCAATAAGAATACACTCAGCTTAGATCATTAGGTGGCTCTATTCTGGCCATGTGTTAATATGTATGCTGTGGTCTGGAGTGACTTTCTGTCCCAGGATGGTTCTTGCCTTGCATCAGTGCTCTCAGTACACATTCTAGCTCCACATGTGCTACATTGGAATAAATAGGTTCATAAATTGAATGATTTAATGAAAAATATACACTTGATACCTGGATATAAAATGTGTTACTGCCCCAAATTAATCTCATACACACATCTACTGCACAAGATGGCCGAACAAAACCACAGTACCTGGACAAAAAAAAAAAAATACTCTGGAGCTGTAATTGAGCAAGTACAGGTTCAAGTGAATTATTATGTGTACATACTACATAGTCTGCATATACTGTATGTATATATAGTCACGTGTGCCAGATGGTCATCTTCCATGCTCACTTAAAATAAGTAATATCACCCCCGGGCAAGAGGGGGCGCTGCCATTAAAAGACTTGTCTCCTTCCCTAACAGCCTGGGGATACCCTCGAGGGCATTGAGCCAAAAGAAGCCTCACCCCTTCTGGTTCTCATCATATAAGAGCAGAGTGACCACAGTGATAATTGTCACATTCTGATGTGGACTGAAATATACTGGATGCGGCTGAAATATACTGGAGCCTGTTTTGTTTCCTGCCTTGTGAAAAAGATGTTCGTTTCTTTTTGAGCAACACAAGAAAAGTGACGATTTTCGTTATTTTGCTGTTATTATTTGTGAAAATAAAAGAGGTTTTTTTTTTGTCAGCTGGCACCACAATCTCCCTCTCGAGTTACGATCATTTCCTTGCACCGTTACTATTAGGGAATCCATTCCCAGGAATTCAGGAATCCCACATGTCAATCCCAGGTTCCCAGGGATGTAACAGTGCACGGGCATCTCACATGTGAATGTTTTTAGAATGACTGACTCTTATTTTTAATAAAACTACTGCAATATGTTGACACCAAGACTAACCTTATCTACAAGCAGTTCATGCTGTCATATAAGTACATGTATCTAGTTAGTTGTGGTAATAAGAGCAAAGAAAGCACAATGTGTCTAGCGTGCGGTCGTCCAGGTGAGAGCGCACCTTCGTGCAGAGTACGCCAGCCGCTAAGAAAGCACACTCTGCCTCCACTGAAGTAGGCGACACAGTCATCAGATACTGATACACTTGTTCTAAACAACGCCCGTGCTTGCTGTTGCTCTGAAACACCACCATTTCATCTTTTACTGACGCATCCAGTTTCTTGTCATCATTCTGTGATGGCAAGTTTGTTGGCACAGATAATGCAGATGCAACAGACTGATGCATTGCAATTTCAAGTTGCTGTTCAAAGCTGTTGTCTGACAGACGTCAATGAGGTCTGCCCCGTCCCGGCATTCGTGAGCTGAAGAGTGCAGACTCCTCTCAGTCCACTGTGCTCAGTCTTCGTGGGAGCCGGGAGACTGACTGCTGCTGGTCTGTTGTTGACTGAATTATTCGACAACATACTACACCGTTGGCCAAAAAAATGTGCCACTTAATTATTTTCTATAACTATAACTCTGTTATTTCTTGATCGATTTTTGTGATCGAGTGAACTTTACCCAGGCACAGATAGGCAGACATGTTGTTTTTCACCAACCACATGTTTATTTACAATTATATATGCAAGATAATAAGTGCTCACACAACCCCCAAAGTCCTGGCCACACACAATGCCCTTCTTCGGGCCGCCTCCACACTCTCTTCTCCTGCTTCGTCCTCTCCTCACCCGACTCCAGCCCAAAATGAAGGGAGACGGCCCCTTTTATCCTCACCCGGATATGCTCCAGGTGCTCCCCGACAATCCCCCGCCGACACGCGCCTGTGTGGCATAAGTGCCGGCTGTACTCCCGGACACACTCCGGGTGTCCCTGCTTCTCTTCCCCCAGCACTTCCTGGTGTGGCGGAAGTACTGAGGTTCAGGGTTCTCAAGGCATTGGGGCACCCCCTGGCAGTGATCACGGGCCCCTACAGGGTTGGGCCTCCATGCCCTCAACCCGTGGCCCCCAAAGCAACCAGGGTGGCGGCCCCCACGTGATCAAGGTGGCGCGCCTCTTCCGGTCCCTCAAGGCGTCCCGGCCGGGTCGTTGCCCCTGGCATCCCTGACAATATATATATATATACAGTGGTGTGAAAAACTATTTGCCGCCTTCCTGATTTCTTATTCTTTTGCATGTTTGTCACACAAAATGTTTCTGATCATCAAACACATTTAACCATTAGTCAAATATAACACAAGTAAACACAAAATGCAGTTTTTAAATGATGGTTTTATTATTTAGGGAGAAAAAATCCAAACCTACATGGCCCTGTGTGAAAAAGTAATTGCCCCCTTGTTAAAAAATAACCTAACTGTGGTGTATCACACCTGAGTTCAATTTCCGTAGCCACCCCAGGCCTGATTACTGCCACACCTGTTTCAATCAAGAAATCACTTAAATAGGAGCTGCCTGACACAGAGAAGTAGACCAAAAGCACCTCAAAAGCTAGACATCATGCCAAGATCCAAAGAAATTCAGGAACAAATGAGAACAGAAGTAATTGAGATCTATCAGTCTGGTAAAGGTTATAAAGCCATTTCTAAAGCTTTGGGACTCCAGCGAACCACAGTGAGAGCCATTATCCACAAATGGCAAAAACATGGAACAGTGGTGAACCTTCCCAGGAATGGCTGGCCGACCAAAATTACCCCGAGAGCGCAGAGACGACTCATCCGAGAGGTCACAAAAGACCCCAGGACAACGTCTAAAGAACTGCAGGCCTCACTTGCCTCAATTAAGGTCAGTGTTCACGACTCCACCATAACAAACAGACTGGGCAAAAACGGCCTGCATGGCAGATTTCCAAGACGCAAACCACTGTTAAGCAAAAAGAACATTAGGGCTCGTCTCAATTTTGCTAAGAAACATCTCAATAATTGCCAAGACTTTTGGGAAAATACCTTGTGGACTGATGAGACAAAAGTTGAACTTTTTGGAAGGCAAATGTCCCGTTACATCTGGCATAAAAGGAACACAGCATTTCAGAAAAGAACATCATACCAACAGTAAAATATGGTGGTGGTAATGTGATGGTCTGGGGTTGTTTTGCTGCTTCAGGACCTGGAAGGCTTGTTGTGATAGATGGAACCATGAATTCTACTGTCTACCAAAAAATCCTGAAGGAGAATGTCCGGCCATCTGTTCGTCAACTCAAGCTGAAGTGATCTTGGGTGCTGCAACAGGACAATGACCTAAAACACACCAGCAAATCCACCTCTGAATGGCTGAAGAAAAACAAAATGAAGACTTTGGATGGGCCTAGTCAAAGTCCTGACCTGAATCCAATTGAGATGCTATGGCATGACCTTAAAAAGGCGGTTCATGCTAGAAAACCCTCAAATAAAGCTGAATTACAACAATTCTGCAAAGATGAATGGGCCAAAATTCCTCCAGAGCTGTAAAAGACTCATTGCAAGTTATCGCAAATGCTTGATTGCAGTTATTGCTGCTAAGGGTGGCCCAACCAGTTATTAGGTTCAGGGGCAATTACTTTTTCACACAGGGCCATGTAGGTTTGGATTTTTTCTCCCTAAATAATAAAACCATCATTTAAAAACTGCATTTTGTGTTTACTTGTGTTATATTTGACTAATGGTTAAATGTGTTTGATGATCAGAAACAATTTGTGTGACAAACATGCAAAAGAATAAGAAATCAGGAAGGGGCAAATAGTTTTCACACCACTGTATATATATATATATATATATATATATATATATATATATATATATATATATATATATATATATATATATATATATATATATATATATAATGCAAACTTGACCCACTCACTTAATGAACAAAACACTATTTGCCCTGTAGTTAAAAGGCTGAAATTTTGAAAAGAAAATTTTGAAATATCAATATTTAGGTGTAAAAATGAGCTTTTTTTAATTTTGAACATTTATTAATATTATTCTAACTTATGTGCTCTGAGCTGCACTGTGAGCATGCTTTATGCAAATGGAGGATGCAGCAGAAGTCATTGACAGGCCACATGAATACCACCACTAACCAATAATCATTTAGGGTACAGTTGGTTACATTTCATTTGGTTTTCCAATTGGAGCACAGGTAGGTGAAGTGACTTGCTCATGGCCACACAGTGTCAGTAGCAGGATTTGAGCCCTCAACCTCGTGGTTTGAAGTCGTTGGTCCAAAGCCATAACCAATACAAAACACTGTCTGCCAACAGTATTAGCCTTTGTCTAAAAAAAAAAAAAAACAACATTGTTTAAAGACAAGTACTTAGTTAACATACTATTTCCGATAACCAACAGCACTATAACTGATGCCTATTGTCTTATGCAATTTCCCATGCAAAGCTGGGCAATACAGCTAGTAAAATGTATACACTTGTAGTATGTCACTTTTGCAACTTAATTCCATATGCATATAACTCAAATATTCTGGGCTTTTTGCTGGGAACTTCTGGTGGAGGAACCAGTCAGAAAGATCTTTAACTGCCACCTCCAGCAGAACTTCAACCTCATTCCAAGGGAGGCAAAGGACATTGAGTCTGAATGGGCCATGTTCCGAGGCTCCATTGTCGAAGCAGCAGAACGGAGCTGTGGCCACAAGGTTGTCAGTGTCTCTCATGCCGTGAATCCACGAACCCTGTGGTGGACACCTAAGGTTTGAGAGGCTGTCAAGCTGAAGAAAGAGTCCTATCGGGTCTGGTTGACCAGTGGGACTCCAGAGGCAGCTGAGGGGTACCGGCAGGCCAAGCGTGTGGCGGCATTGGCTGTTGTGGCTGAACGGAGGCATGGGAGGAGTTTGGGGCAGCCAAGGAAAACGACTTTCGGTCGGCACCGAGCAGGTTCTGGCAAACCGTCAGGCGCCTCAGGAAGGAAAGCAGTGCTCCACCACCAACACTGTGTACAATGGAGATAGGTCCCTGCTGACTTCAACTGTAGACGTTATTGACTGGTGGAAGGAATACTTCGAGGATCTTCTCAATCCCACCAGCATGTCTTCCTTAGAGGAAGCAGAGCTGGAGGACTCCATAACTGGGGCTGAGGTCACCGAGGTAGTTAAAAAGCTCCGAGGTGGCAGGGCCCCTGGAGTGGACGAGGTTCACCCTGGGTTCCTCAAGGCTCTGGATGTTGTGGGGCTGTCCTGGTTGACACGTCTCTGCAACATCGCATGGACATCAGGGGCAGTGCCTCTGGATTGGTAAACCGGGGTGGTGGTTCCCCTTTTTAAGAAGGGTGACCGGAGGATGTGCTCCAACTATAGGGGATCACACTCCTCAGCCTCCCCGGTAAGTTCTATTCAGGGGTGCTGAAGAAGAGAGTTCGGTTGATGGTCAAATCTCGGATTCAAGAGGAACAATGCGGATTCTGTCCTGGCCGTGGAACACTGAACCAGCTTTACACCCTGTCCAGAATCCTGGAGGGGACATGGGAGTTTGCCGAACCAGTCCACATGTGTTTTGTGGATTTGGAGAAGGCATTCGACCATGTCCCTCGAAGCATCCTGTGGGGTGTGCTCCAAGAGTACGGTGTTACAAGGCTCGTTGTTATGAGCCATCCAGTCCCTGTACAGGAGGAGCAGGAGCTTGGTCCACATTAGAGGTTGAACTCTACCAGGGCTGCCCTTTGTCACCGATTCTGTTCAAAAGTTATATGGACAGAATTTCTAGGTGCAGCCAAGGAGGGGAGGGGGTCTTGTTCAGTGACCTCAGAATCTAGTCTCTGCTATTTGCGGATGACGTGGTTCTATTGGCTTCATCGGACAGTGACCTCCACCCCACACAAATACTCTCTTATATGTAAATATATAACCTTTATAGATGAAAATTTTCTCTGCCTCTCCAGTTAAGCAGTGTATGTTAGAAAAGAAGGTGATTTTGCTGTGCTATTCAATTCTTTTACAGAAGCAGGAGGCAGAATCAGTAAAAAGGATGGGGAGGCTTTGAAGAAGTGCTTGTGTTCACATGAGAATGCTGTAAAGGAAATACAGATCACAGGAAAGTCAGCTAATAAGTGCTAAAATTTATGTTACTATTTTTGTATTTTTATGTTACAATTTTTAATTTTGTACACCTGAATTACACTTGTACACCTGTTTTCACCCATTGTTTGGAAAAGCAAAGCAACCATTAATAAACAGCTCATTTGCACTCTCAAAACTAATGGTGGTAACCTAGTTTACATATTGACATACAATGGCCTGCATCACACTTGCCAATAATTTCATTCAAAGTAAAGTTTTTTAGTTAGCCAATGAAAGGTGTAATTTTGCTAGACTTTTTATTACATGCAAAACAACCATTAACAGATAGGCCATTGTCTCTCATAAAACCAATGGTCTTGAAATAGTTTACATACATGTTGACAATGGCTTATATTATATTTTTGTTTTTACATGCGTGTGAATTTTTACGTTACTTGTGAGGATGATGCAAATTATTATGTAAACTAAAGTCAGGTCTTCTTAGACCATAACAAGTTTCACAAATGAGAGAAGACTATTCAATTCCTGAAGCTTGTTTAGTTAGATAAATTGTTACTGTATCTCATTTAGATACTTTTAAAGAGGATTTTTTTTAAATTCATCATCTTCTTTGCTTGTTTGTGTGGGTGCTGTTTAATCTGAATTGCAGTATGTTTTACTTTAGTGTTTCAGAACCATGTAACACAAAGTTGATTGGTGATTTCAGAAAAAGTTTACTTCTCGAGTACAACTTTGCTTTTTTTGATCTCTATCTCTAGAATTCTTTCAGATTTTGACTCATGTTATAGCTCTTCTTTAGCAACTTAGGTGCCTGTCTGAAAGAAATCAACCATTCTGATTTATGAGGCATTAAAAATGTAAAAAAATCACTCCTATATTACAAATTCATATAGCCCATACATAAAAGAAGTTCTAAAAGAATTATACCACTAAAACAAGCATGGTTTAATTAGTAAATGCAAAAAATATGAAATTGGGACTTTGAACCAAACCATCAAAAATATCCATTTCATCTGGATTAGTAAAGAGGAAGTGTTAATGAGTGACAAAATGGCAAACAAGATTTTCTAGGTCAGCCATCATTTCTGGAACAAGAGACAACCATTCATTTGTTCCACACTCATTTGTTCCACACATGCCAAACCATCTGCGGGTCAGCAGGGTGTCAGGTGGTCCTATGTTTTATTGTGGATTTGAGTAGGAATTATCCCAAAGCAATGGATCAAACTGCTGTGAAATCAGGAGTCATTCTCACAGACACAATTCCTGGGAAGTATGCTTTGTGTGTCTGTGACGAACCGTGGAGGTTAAGCAACATCTGTGCAACATCAGAGGAGGAACAAGATGTGCAAGTAATATTTATGCATCCTCAAGGTCCCTGTAAGACTTACATTTGGTCCAAGAGTAATGAAATCTATTGGGTCCCTCTTGTGATTTGTGATCTGATGTACCACTTACATCAATGGGCAGGCAACATAAACCTCCAAATGATGTGGAAAAGGACATCTGTGCATTGTTCAGACTCATACATTTGACACAGTTTCTTTGCAGTATGTTTAAATTTAAATTCTAGTACTGGGATTAGCAGACTATGGCAGAATAAAAACATTGACTATGTAAATATAAAAAACATAAGTATGAATTCACTGATTCTTTTTTATAATTTTATTAATAAATCCGTGGTTATATTATAAGTGATATGTCTGTACTTTGCATTTCTCTTTGTAATAAAACACAACATGCTTAATACCTCAGTAAATATAGTTTAACTCATATATTCATATTTTGTGCATTAATTTAAGCAAGCTCTTTCCAGTTGTACAGTATAATTCTTTTTAATGGCAGACTTTGTCATACATGTCCAATATGAAATAATGTCTCATAAATCCTAAAGATTGATTTCCTTCAGATAAGCACCTAGATCAGGTCAGGTCAGGTTGGGGAGCATGCACTGGTACAGTGTGTTGCCGTACCGATCATACAACAAACAGCCTAGGATCCCGGTTGGCAACCCCTCAGGGAGACACAGAATCCAGGCCTACACTCTGGAAATTACCATCTATCTGCTGCAGCCAGGTGTTATGTGGAAGCCCCTTGGCCTGGTCTAGCCGCTCAGGTCCTCAACAATAAGGACCCTGCAAGCCAGATCACCCTTGGGAATCATGCCACATGGCTGTAGCACTGTGACTGACATTCCCTCACAATGCAGGTAATGTGTCTCATTTGGGACTCCATGAGCAACCACTCGTTTGGCACAAAGACAAAACAGAGTGTGACGGGCGGCTGGGTCCCATGCCTGGCCGAGACGTCCCTTCAACACTGGATCCGGGGGAGCAGCCATGAGATGCACGCTACGTCCCCTGGAATGCTTGGTGGCAGCCCTCCTGGGTTACATCGGGGCCACAGGTGTGGGACTTCAGGACTCAGACCTGTTGGGCTCCATGGCCACCACCCGGAGGAGCTGCATGGCTTAACAAGCCTCTGTGGGCTGGAATGCAGCCACACCCGGAAGTGCAGTCTGATTAGGCCAATTACCACTGCCACACACGTGCGACTAGGAGCTAGCTGAATGGACCAAGTGGAGGGGATTACCCACCAGGCCAGGGTGGGGTGGGGTGCTCTAAACCTGTTTCTGTTAATTCTGCAGATCAAATACGGGAAAACCTGCCTGATTTGACGCCATTTCCGGCTCCCAGACTGACGTCACTTCTGGTTCCGGCTCCCAGACTGACTTCACTTCTGGGTTACAGACTATAAATCCTCCATATTGCCAAACCAAGGGTAGTTCATACTGGGAACTCAAACAAGCAACATCAGTTGTTCACTTTAAATCCTTCTGCAGCTAGGAACAATATACGGGTGGCTGCCCCAAACCTTTTTTAGTGTGTTGAGACTCGTTATTTCACACCACCTGGAGTACTTCTGGGAGGGCTACAAAAACAGCCTGCAGCCACTACTCAGGAGCCAAAATCGGGAGGAAGAGGATGAGGTTGCCAGGGAGGAGTGGTGGTGCCAGAGGATTGTGTTGTGTGGAGTTAAGTGCTTGTGGGACTGTGTATTGCCTGTGGGGTTCACGGTGAAGACGTGCCCTACAGGTGAAGAAAAATAAAAGTCTTTGTGCTTTTACACGTGCCTCCAAATCAGTCTCAGCAATATAGCGTCTTTATATTACAAGTGGTACTCAAGGATTCTCCAAAGAGACACAGTGCCCAAATATTCTAGTCTTCGTTTCAGGTCACTGGATAGCATTCATGTCTCACAACCATATAGCAAAACAGGAAGCACCAGGACTCTAATGACTTGGACCTTAGTTCTTTTGCACAGATTTCAGGAGTGCTACACACCCCTTTCCAGGGACCTCAAGACCCCCCCATGCCCTGCCAATCCAGCTACCGACTTCATAGGAAGATTCACCAGAGACATGAATGTCACTGTCGAGGTAAGTAAACCTCTCGACGAGGCTGACATTCTCTTCACAAACAGACACACTGCTGACAGCTGCACCCAAGAGGTCATTGAAGTCCTGTGTCTTGGTTTTCATCTAGAACATTCACAAGCCCAGACACTCAGACTCCTCACTCAGTCTCTCAAGAGCCACATTCAGAGCCTCCATTGACTTTGCAAAGATCACATCATCATCGGCAAAGTCAAGATCAGTAAACCTTCTTCACCAACAGATGTCCCACAGCCGCTGGACCCCACAACCCTGCCCAACACTCAGTCCATGCAAGCATTAAACAGAGAAGGAGCAAGAACACACCCCTGATGAAACCCAGAAAGAACTAGGAAAAATGCAGATGTTTTGCCTTCACTCTGCACAGCACTCACAGTACCAGTGTAGAGACTGGCCATGATATCCAGCAACTTTGGGGAGATCCAGCAAAGTCTCAGGATGTCCCACAGGGCAACTTGATCAACTGAGTCAAACGCTTTACGAAAGGCTGCAAAGAAAGTCTGCCGATATTCGCATTTGAGAACCATCAGTGCTAGGATGTAGTCGATGGTAGACTTCTTAGGCATAAAACTAGACTACTCTGGTCGCTAGTAGGTGAGCAAATGATCAGGAATCCTATTAAGGATGCTTGCAATGCAAGGAAGACAGCCCTTCCACCAGCCTGGAGAAGCTTACCCCGGATACCACAGATCCCTGCTTCCTTCCCTGACCTCAACTGGTTCACAATCTGTGCAATCTCAGTGAGAATGGATGGTTCACTGCTAATTTGAGGATCAGCCTCAAGAACCGTGAACCCAGAGATGTCCAGCAGCCTTGCTACAGGATCAGCTTTAAACAGCTGCTCAAGGTAGTCAGCCCCTATGGGTCACAATTGCAATATCATCTGTAAAGACCATTCCATCAGCTACCCTGACTGGGATTCTCCAAGAATCAGATTTGGATGTGCGTAATGCTTCCGTTCCTCTATAAGCAGGATACAGGTCACTAGACCATAAATGGTATTTCACTTACTCACAGATTCCTCTAACAAATGCCTTCTTATCTGCCCTCAGAGACCTCATAGCCATCCTTCTCATTTCTTGGTACAGACTGGAGCTTCCATTAAGCTGTGTGATGCGACTCCTCTCAATGATATCCAGGGTGCTCTGTGAGATGAAACACCTCCTTCTGAGAACGCCAGTATCACCAACACAACACTCAGCAACCTTCAGAGTCTTGTCACGGAAGGTCACCCACATCACATTGGGGGCTGCAGACACTCCCAAGTCTGCAAGTTCCTGACACAAAGTGCATGCAGACTAATTAGAAATAGCCAGGTCTTGGAGTCAGGCCAGGTCCAGCCTCATTCTCCTATCAGGTGAAAGCCTATTGGACCTAAATTGGATCTTCAGAGTAGCAACAAGTCTGTGGTCAGAATTCACAAACTGGGCACTTCTTTAGAGCCTGCAGTACTGTAGGAGCCTCCGGAATCTTCCCCTGAGGATGTGATCAGCCTCCTTCACCGCACTACCAGTACTGGAGTACTAAGTTCAATGATGCACCTCAAGGCACTGGAACCAGGATCCAGTGACCCGCATCCCCTGACCTTTTGCAAAGTCAAGGAACATGGAGCCACTTTTACCATGGTCACTAGACCCATGGGGACTAACACAATCCGGACACCCAGTCCTCTTAGTGCCAGTGTTCGCATTGAAGTCACCCATGACCAGAGGAGTGTCACCTCACGGGCAACCATCAACCACCAACTGAAGTTGTGAATATAATGTCTCCCTCACTCGAGACATCATCAGTCTGAGCATACACTGAGACAACAGATAAGAGACAGAGAGTGCCTTAATCTGATCCTCATAATACGCTCATTGAAAGGAGTGACATCTGACACCATTGGAAGAAGCTGATTCAGCAATGGCTTCTCCCTTAGTATGACAGCCATCAGAATGACCAGACCAATAAAAGGTGTACCCACCTACAGAGATCTGGCCAGTCCCAGGTCTGCGCACCTCAGAAAGTGCCACCATTGAAATGTGGAGTTTACGAAGCTCCTCCAACAGCAGAGGAAGATGATCATCATGCTGAAGAGGCCAGTCATTCTACACGCCTACCCAAATGAGCTGCCTCAAATAGGGACCCAAGTGCTGCCATGCAGAGTGGGTGACGCCTCAGCATCCCACCAGTTCTGATCCTCAACAAGCCTGACCTCATTGACTCTCTAGTGGTTTTGCATCTTCCGGGGATGAGGCTTCTGAGGGCTTTCCCTCATCCCTTTCACAATGCGAGCCGCCTTCTTTAGGGCAGCTACTGCAGAGCTACTCCCGCGAAGAGCAGAAAGGAGTCCTGTCTGCTATTTTGGAGCTGTGTTAAATTTTTTATGGTAGCTGGAGTGCCAATCCTGCCAACAACCCCTAAGTTTTCCCTTCAATTTGGAGGACCACTTGCAGGACCGGATGCAGTTTAACGTCATACCCAGGCACCTAGTTACTAAGACATGATTAATATCTTTCAAAATTTAAAAGCTGATGTGGTTTAAGTAGAGATATATAGGATGAAATTTGTTTTACAGCACCAAAGAATATTTTAATAAAATCTGTAGAAAGCTATAAATTGACAAATATGAAATAGTGTACCAATTATGTCAGAAATTAAGAACATTCCTTGAAAATGTCATGCATCTAGCATTACCATTTTAAACGTTATGACATAAGGAACATTGTAATTATTTAGTAGCTTGTTTTTTCAATAAAATCAGGTTCACACCTCCTTATTAATTCCTCCATATCTCAGAAACTACCAAAGACAGTCTTAAAATTTGGCATACAACATTTACGGTACAACTACATTATTTCCATATACTATAATGGTAATTGGTAATGGTTAGTCAGAAGGCCTTTTTTGATTTCATGTGGATTGACAAAACAAGTCTTATGGATGGGATGTACTTTCCCTATTAACAAAACATGATTATAATGTTCTTAAAAATAACAATGGTCTAATTAAGCACACATTGAATTATCATTATGCACATACAGTAAATAGGAAAGATAAAACCTCATACAACTGATTTTTTAAATTGAAGACCCTGCTCTCCACCTCATTTGTTGAACAAGAGTCCTGTCTTCAATTAAACAGGTCAGTCCCATGAGACTTTAAGTTTCCCTTTTATGGGCTAGCTGATAAGTCAGAAGTAACTAATGATATTGTAGCTAAAAAGCATGTATTTTGCACAGTTTCAATATGGCAACTGGAATAACTGGCATGTGGATTATGCAACAAAAATAAATACAGATTACACAATGGTCACTTTTGCCTTTTGTAATGTCAAACTTCTTTCTCTGTGATCTGCATGAAAACATGAGATTAAAAATTTTCTTGACCACCACTACAAAGTACTTGGTGTAAGTAGAATATAACAAATATTTTTTGGTGGAGTACTTGATTAAAGAGTACTTTACTATTAGAAGATCGAAAAACGTGACTATTCCCTTTATTTAAATGGTTTGACAGTGTACTCACTCTGAAGCTGCAGACATGTATAATATCGTTTATTTTCTTTTACTGAAAAAATCTTCCACGTTTTTGACCTGGGGCAGCTCTGAATTTGATAATTGGCAGCTGCTTAAAGAAAATAAACAATTTAGGTTTTGAAATCAAGGCAACACATTTATGTCCCAGTAGTAACTGCCTACTAATTATCAAAGGGACTGAAATGAGAGGCTGCGGCTCTCCAGGACCTGAGTTTGAGCATCATGCTCCCCAATCGCTTCACAGTTGGTTAGATTTTGTTTGCAAAATCTTCTACCAAGGAGCCAGAAAGGCTGTTGTCGCCGGCAAGATTCGAAAAGTGACACTTAGCGCGCCACACGCAGCTAGATAAAGCTCCAGAAGCTTAACATTGTAAGGTACAACCCAAACGTGTCATCTTGATTTTACCTAAAAATCCTTGCCAAGACAGAGACCGTATAGATTTTTTCCCCTATGCATCTGCTCTTGGTTAGTTCAAAGTATCATTTCTATTAATATAAATAAGGTCTGTTTGGATCTGTGCCAATTAATACACCATATATAATATTCTAAAATAAAACACTAAAAAACAACCAAAAAAATGGAACCAGCTCATTTTTTTATTTATAAGCTACCACGCTAACAAACTAGAAAAAAAAAAGGAATTGAGTAGGCGCGTTTACGATACACGCAGCGATTGGCTGAAAACAATGGAGTCATATGACGTAGAAATTTCCGGGTTTTCTCGTTTTCCCGGAAGGTGTGAGGTTACTCTCGGTCAAATTTTATAGCGTGAAGCCAGCCTTCTGAGCAGACAGCTGTCGGCGAATGGTTAAAATATAGGTAAGGAAATACTTGCGGCGTCTTAGGGGGTAATCATTTTTTTACGGGTACATCATTATTTCATGCTTTAAGAATTGTGTTTTGAAAAAGGAGAAGCGAAGTTGCGAATTGGTATTGGCCGTACCGGTCAGCTGTTGCACACCAGACAGCCGCGAGGTCAGGCTATCGACTGCGCGGCTATTGTCCCGGTTGGAAAGGTATGGGCTCCAGCATCATGTCTTACATGTGTGTATTATTCGGGAGGAGAAGTAGTACAGGGGAAAGGTTAAGGAATCAAAAGTACTCATTGCTGTCGGAATTGCTCAGAGAGCTTTACATACGTTCATTAGCTTATCTGTCATTCATAAAAAGACAGATAAGCTACCACGTTGCTTTATTTGCTATCTTTATTTGTGGTTTTTAACACATCTCACCTTCATCATTAATATGCGCTGATATTCCGCATACTTCAGATTCGCCCATTATATTTAAATCACGTATTCTTTACCAAATTATATGAGCACGTGCTTGATTTCAGTGCGACTGCTGCTTTAATTCATCTGAGCAGAGTGAAGAGAGTCCGTGGTATTCATGTGATATAGTGCAGTGCCCAGTTACTATAGATACACGCCACGGTATCCGTAGTCAAATTAATTTGCAAGCTACGAGGCTTTCAGTAAAGTATTTGTTATATATGAGACATGCAGAGGCCACTTCCTTGTATTACAGTTCCAATGACAAAAGTTACAGTCACATGTGTGAATTATCTTCCTCATTTATATAATTTATGTGTTCATTTTCCGCAGCAAATTTCTACACTTTTTTCCCAAATAAAACGACAACAAAAAAAGTAAAAGATTTCTGTGAATAATTCAGGCTGGCGTTATTTTGGCATTTGCCTTGTAGAACTGACATTTTTTTTTCTCCCCCATCTTCCCTGGTCATCATATCATAGATGAATTGCTGGAAGGAAAGCTGCCTTTGATTTTGAAGGAAAAAAAAAATATGTAGCTGATATTTAACTATGGTCCATTCAAATCAGAAATGTCATCAACATAATACATCTCTGACACCTGCTGTGATGCTATCAAATGATACCTACTTCATACTTGTATTAATGACAATGTGGTGGGCAATATTGGTTAATGTTTTATCTCCACGTTTCTCTAAATCCTTTATTCTGTTTTTAATCAAGACTAAACAGAGTGGTAAAATAATTATAAGGATTTTCATGTGTGCTTCATATACATAATATTGCTATACCCACTTCATCAAATTTAGGGTGTGCCTGAGGATATCAGCCAGTTACAGTGTACTTAATCTGTCAGATGTTTTGAACAAAAAAATGAGATGGAACATTTGGCATCCAGTCAAAGGAGATTTGCATACAGCAAAGGAACTGGCAAAATTTGTGAATGAGAAAAGTACTCTGAATAATTTGGTGCAAACAGGAATTAGACACTGGATGTTTGTGGAAAAAGAACAATTTAACTCTGTGGTCTTCACCTGTAGGTCAATAGTGTGTTCAGTATTTGTAAAAAGTAAAACCCTGTTTTATTAGATCACACTTATGTGTTATCTGAACCTCCTTTTTCCAGGTGAGAGTGAGAGCATGCCAGAGCATCAGCGGCTGTGATACCAACCTTGGATGCAATGCTAGTCCTTCTATGAGCATGCTTTTCAGAAGTAGGCCGATATATAGTTGCCTGGAGAGTAATTGCTGAGACACCAGGGTTGCCAGAAATAAGTGGTCCATAGAGGTACAGGGCAGCTGCACTAACCACAGTACCACTTTATAAAATGTAAAATTAATCTAGCCAGCCTAAGCTGAAACTTTGGACTCATTTTGTGGAACAAAGTGAGGCCATTTTCTTAAGTGAGTCATGAAGTGCTGTTGGGCTGGAAGATGCCACAAACATGACATATTTCTAGGATTTAAGCTGGTTTTAGTTAATTGGACATATAGCATAGTATATATTACATTAAAAGCACTCAAATTGTTGAACTGCTTTTAAAGGGTCATATTTACAAATGTATATTTCCCAAAATGATATCTCAAGAAATGTTTTCTCTTAAAAGTTAAACCAGTGGGGTGTTTTTAAAGTTTATTGTAAAGCATTAAACATAAAAGTTTAATGTTTTTATGTACATGTTTTATAATGCAGGCTCAAGCTTTAAATCAGTTGCACTACTGGCTCCTATGTTAACATCCTGATTAACCCATTTGTGACTTTGAGCAAGTGAAACTGATTATGTGTACAGGAGAGATTTTGTTATGTCAACTGAAAAATTCACATGACAAGAAATATGTTCATACACCATATTGACCACTGAATAGTCATATGATCTTTTTTGCAATTTGTTTTAAAGAAGGAAAATGCTGAAAACACCATAGGGAGAACAAACATGCTTCTTTTGCCTAATTAAACAGTATTTCAGTTGGTTTAACCCAGGAAGGTGTTTTGGCTCTTCATGAAGTTAGTTGTTTCTGTTGTGCAGGGTTGTATGCCCATTCTGTTTTTTGTTTTGTTTTTCCAAATTTATACATTGAGAGATTTTCATTATGTCCCACGTAACCCCTGTAATTTACTCCACATTGTGTCTGGAAGTTAACAGCTTTCACTACAGCTACGGAAGAAGCTTATTCCAGCCTACAATATGTATTTGTAGGAAATCCATTTATGTTATACATTTTTAAATTATATTACCTATTTAAGACATCCATTATTAATACTTCAAAAGGGACTGCTTACAAAACACCCATGAAAATGCAAAAATATATTTGGGAGGAGTAGAAATTCCTCATTTTAAACTCATGTATCACCTTATTTACTGGCTTATTTTGCAATGAAGAGGAAGTCTCATTGTGTAACTGTACAACATCCACAAGATAAGATATCATACTTGCCCAGTCAATATATTCCTGAAGCTTGTGTTTAGGCAAAGTTTGTAGCTTCATTGAAAATGTATTTGCAAAACTATCACGTACTAAATTTAATTTTAATAGTTTTATTTTTGCTACATAAACAGTGTTAAAAGTATGTAAAACACAGTTCAAAGATTAATATTTAAATAATAAATGTTTTAGATACTTGGGTTCAAAATATAGCATGAGCACTGTCTGTGCCAAGTTTGCATGTTCTCCTAATTTGTGCATGAGTTTTTCTTTGGGTATTCCGCTTTTTGTCCTAAAGACACACGTAACTGGTGACTCTTGAGTTGTTCCCATGTGAGTGTACCTGTTTTCAAATAGTTTTTTTTTCTGGTGTCTGATGATAGATAGATACTTGGTGATGATGATGCTAAAATAAAATTGCAGCATAAGATTCAGGTACAGTTTTTATCCTAGTGTTTGAAGGTAACTAAAGTGCTGCTCATACTAACAAGTGTGCGAGTGTCTGTATACTGTATCATCTGGTGTTGTTTTCATTGTCTGTTGTTTGTATAATAGTACTGTTTAATAGACAGTGTGCCTATGTACATATGGAAGTAAACTTAAAACCAGCACAGATTTCAGCTTCCCAGCATCTTGAATGAGATAAGTGGGTTAAAAAATGGATGGAAACAAATGTGAACTTGAATTCCAGCTGAATTCTCCTTTACCTTATTCACCACTTAATTAACACAGACATATCAGAGCTTATTAGGGATGGAGTAAAGTTGTCCTGTATAAACATTTCTTTAAATTTTGCAGTGTCCTTTACCATTTAGAGGCTCCTCGTCTGTAGTATTAACATAGTCAATGGCCAGTTACTTAATGCTTCTCATATTATTGGCTTAAAACATCTTGGCATTCTGGCAAAACATACGCTTCACAGAATGATCTTTTAAAAAAAACTGTTTTAAAACAAACATAACCAGTCTATTTCAAATAAGTTAAAAGATTAAAAATGTAATTTTACTGACAAATGGATGATGTGTTAGAATGCTGAGTCAGCCTAATTTTTCACTTCTCAAAACAATACCCATTTTTTTTGATGATGTAGATTTTATAAAGCCTGGCATAGAGAGACAGGAAGATTCTTGCAAATTTTCCACATATGCTATTTCTATGGACCTTGTTCTTTTAAGTCTACAAATTGCCTTTTGTCTTGGGGATGGCCCAGTATGGTATGATTACTAAACCATCACGTCAGATGATGTGGTTACCATAGTGACAAAAGGACCACATGTTGGTGATGGTATTAAAAATAGAACAGATTGTTCGAATTATCTCTGCGCAGGTTATCATTGGTCAGGCATTGTAAGAATGTGTTTTTTTTTTTTGGCTATATATAACGTGTATGTATATATGTCTGTGGGTGTAATAAATGTACTTGGTAGTAACAAAGAATAAAAATGAATTAATAGGTTCGTAATGTAAGCAGTTCTTTTCTTAAGCATTATTTCAGAGATTTATTTGACAATGCAGGGACTTAGGGGCAAACAATTCAAATAAAACCATGAGTAGGGGGATTCCAGTGATGTAACTGGTAAACAAAAATGTAGTAATTAGTCATCTGAATAGTTACATGTTGTACAAGAGCAGACACTGTTAATTGTTAAAAACAGTCTATTCTGTGATTAAACGGCATTTTAACTATCTGAAATAGTCTAATTGAGTTCTCCATTCTCTAACAATGTTTCCAATCATTTTGCTTTTCCCTGTGACTGTATTTCTTTGACGCACCACATTTGTTCATTTTTCCATGGTCTCCTTTTAAAAAGTGAGGTTACTTACGGTCACAGCGTGTCTTGTGAGTAGGAAATGCAGCTGTCGTAAAACATCAACTTGGCTGCTGATTTGTGTGGTCTGATTTCAAGCGCAGTAAAGCGACAGTGCTATGTGAAGGGATTAAACAGAAATAAAGCATTATTAAGGATTATCAGAGTAATGTCAACCTTCTGTCCTTGGTCATCTTTATATCCTGACCTTTTTCCTAGTGAACTTACTAGTAGAATGTTTCACCTTGGACTCTGGACTTGCACTGAATAGAATGTGCTGGCATTTGTTTTGGCTTTCATTTTATGTCTTTCAGAGATTGATATAAGGACAATCTGTTTTCCTTCTGATTCTTTCAGTTAAAAGCACCGCAAATTTATTACATTGTCTCATTAATTTCTTGTTTCTTTCCTTTCCTTGGATCTGGACCAGTCAGCTATAATCTCACAGGATATCAGCAGGATAAATGAAAGTAACCTTAGTCCAACACTTGTCTAACAGTACAACTACGCAAGTTACCCTGGTAAACTGCGCCTTAGTGCCTCCTCACCAAAAAAGAATGCTGACATGAAAATGCTACATTATAGGTTGTTGGTGATACATTTGCTTTGTATGTATTACTTTTCAAATCATTGCTTTTAGTTTTGGAGAGCATGGTGGCAAGTGATTAGCTCTGCAATTGCTCCAGCATTTTCTGTTTAAAATCAGTACCCACTTGTTAAATGAGTGGAATTTACACATTCAGCCTGTATCTTAGTGAACACCCACCACACTGATTGTTGATACTGCATTGACCCTGTGTAACTGTGGTTGTGTCTGTAAGTGGGCTTACAGTGGACAGGCACACCAGTTAGGGTTGCTTTGTGTCCAATGCTACTGAAACAGACTCTGGAGCCTCTCTCTTCTAATAAGTATTTTATAGTGATGCATCATGAAAAGGCCATTGTAAATGCAAAAATTAATAGAAGACAGAAAAAGGGTAGTGGCTCCAGGCAGGAGAACCCCATTTAATTTGATTTTGTCACTGAAAATTTGTAATTTGTCCAAAGTAGGCAGTTTTGGTGCTTTCTAGTTATGCTGTATAACAGGCAGGTGTAAGGGCTGGATCTACTCTAGTGTCTTTGGTTAAAGGCCAGCTCCTGCTGGGTGATCGTCTTTTTTTTTTTTATCCCAGCTGGGCAGAAGAGGTGCAACTTGTAGAAGATAAGATGTATGACATCTTCCAGCCACTGTTCTTCCACCCTAGGGAGGAAAAATGGGACTGTATGAGTAAACGCTCCACCACCTTTGCTACACCCTTGGTTTACTCTTTTAAAAAAAAAAAAAATCTCCATAGGAAACTCACCAAGACTGTGTTCATGACACCATATAGAAAAAATGTTAACTGAATGACTGGTGTAAATATTTAGGAGGTAAGGTTTCTTACTTTCTTCTTTCTTTTCCAGCGGGTTGGAAAATGGATGGATGGATGATTTCTCAAAATACCATATCACATTATAATATATTTACTTGTGTTTGCTCTGTGGATTTGAATTTTTGTTCAGAATGCTAGAAATAGCAACTGCTCTTAGTATCCTGTCCACTTTGATGGTAGTAGCTAGTTATATATAAGGATTTTTGTAAATGTCTATTAGTTGTTTACATTGACAGCGAGGAATGTTTGCCGCTTCACTACATACAAATGTGACCTACACTATGAGAAATTTCTTTCATGTACACCCTGCTTCAGTTTCTGCTTGACATGCCTCATGCAATAGTACCTTGTATGTAGCACAGACTATGGGCATCTGTCGTAACAGCCAAACAACCAGAGTGAGAGGATAGTAGAAGGATGCCTTTACAAAATTGATAAGTTTAATCACTATTTACATAACCTCTTCATACTTTTCTGAAGGAGTGGAGCACAGAACAGACTGATGGATAATACAATGATATGAGGAGAGGTCTGGGTTGTCCTCTCTCATAATAGTCACTGCTCCTTTTTCTTTACCTACTGTATCATGGAAGGAGCTCCGTCAGTGTTGATGGACACAACAACTTTCAGACTAATCCCTCTCTTTCATAACATTTCTTTTATGACCAGGTAAATGTCTTCCCCTCTGGTATATGTTATAAGTGATGTGACATCTAAGAGGTCTGCAATAAAATCTTTCATCCCTGCATGGTAAAATCTGATGTATACCAACAATTGGGCATTGTCACTAATATCAGTTGATTCATCAATTGCTAAAGCTATGCAAGTTGCACTCTGAATAGCAGCATCAAGCTGTAACTATAAATCCTGTGCTAGTACAGTGTTTCTTCTCTTCTGGTGGTGGTTGTGGCTGAAAGGGGGATTTCTTTCATTTTTTTACACTCCGTTACTATTTCCCCATCTGTAAATGTCTTGTTATGTTTTTCTGGAATCCATTGTATTCTTAGGGAACACTCGCATGCTCGCTGCTATGCTGTGAGGGAATGAGAGAGGACCCATGTTGATTGTTTGTACTGGGCTTTCAGTTCATTTATTTTCTGTGTCCTTACCTTGGACTGCGGTGGGAATGTTTTGTGGTCCATATGGAAGTCTCTTGCGGTCTGTATTTGGTTGGTGACCACTGTGCTAATTTATTCTCTGTGTTCTCTTATTCCACTGTATTAAACTGCCTTTTTCTGTGGCAGTTTGGCATACTTGTTTTAAACCAGAATTCTGCTAATTTTATGCCTGCAGCTGACACACTGTGATTTTGATTGCTTTGCAAAGCACTATGTCATAGAACTCTTAATGAAAGATAGTATGCCTGTATAAGTAAATGTTTGATTCATTAAAGTGTTTTCCTTGCACTTTCCCTCAAGTCAAAATATTTTGTGTATCCCATAATTATTAAAAGTTGTATAACACTAGTGTTCTCAGGATAAATGTGTTTTGAAGAGCTGCCAAGTGCCTTTCTGTTGAAGCAATATGACTTCTGTCTAGCAATAACCCTATATTGAATAAACTGACAATCTATTATATTTTATAATTTTTGATACCCAGAGCTTCGAATTCGCACTTCCTTCTTTTAAACTTCCTAGCTTTCAAGTGGCTTGCAAGAGTTCTGGAAAACAAGAACTTGTCTCTTGCCCTTTCACATTTGGTGTTAACCTGTATCTTCCTTCAGTGGTCCACCTCTCTGCTACTTATACTTTCCATGTGACATCACATGGAGTTGATTAGAGCAACACTCTTGTATGTGTTCACTAGTCACAAGAAAATGCTTTGCTGATCCATTGATACACACAAGTAACCTATATCAGATATCCCAGGAGTGTTTTACCAAAATAAGTGAAATTTCACAGTTGCTATACATGTGTAGATGTCTACTTGGTTTCTAATATTGGCTCATTTAAAATATCTTAACACATGCTAGTAATAGATGTATTGACAAAAAATATTTTTTTTAAAGTAACATAATTTCCACCACACATATTTATGCCCAATAAAAGTAATGTAACATTTCTGAAGGCCCTTTGTTTCGTATCACTCATATACTGCAATTGGCTAGTAAATGCTTAGAAAGACCACTAATAGATAACATTGATAACTCTTCTGTTCCCTAGAGCCAGCCTAATGTGCACATAACTTTAACAAGTAAGTAGATTGTGCTATCGTTTTGGACTTGTCAGATAAATGCCTTTGCAACATTGTCCAAGTGCTAATTATTATTGTAGATTTTGATGTCACACACATTAGCTGTCTTTGCTACAGGAGACTAGATTTCCTGATGGGCAGACAACACATGGCACAGGTACACTTAGATATTAAATGCCAGATCTCATTAAAATTTCTGACTCAACCCCAGACTCTGTCCTCTCTTTGTTCATATTTGTTTCACGTCCGTTTATATTCTAAAATTATTATTTTATTATGTCAAAATATATGTGCTGTTCTGCCCTATAGCCTTTGGAAGGATAACATATTTATACTGGGGTTATTCAGATTTCAGGTTAATCACTGCTTGTTTGTGAATTGGTTTAAATGGCAGAGAAGATACCAGACAGACCTGGCAAGCCCAAACATATAGCAAGGGTTTACTGGGAACATTTGGTGGATGACCCTGCCCAGGGGATCTTCAACTCTCAACTCCAAGCAAATTTCTTTTGCATTCCAAGCGAGGTGGGAGACATTGAACCTAAGTGGATTATGTTCTGTGATTCCATTGCTGAGGCCTTTAGAACCTGCTGCAGTGGTAATCGGCAAACCTTGTGGTGGACCCAGAGATAAAGGGAGCAGTCAGACTGAAGAAGGAGGCCTTTCAAGCATGCCTGGCTTTTGGGACAGCAAAGCTAGTTGACAGGTACTAAAAGGCCAAGTAGAGCACAGTAATCGCAGTTGCGGAAGCAAAAACCTGGGATGGAAAAGCACTGCTTAGTCCATGCAGTTTATAGCATGAAGTGCTGCTGACTTCACCTGGGGACATAATTGGTGGTGGAAGGAGCACTTTGAGGACCATATAAATCCCACCAACACACCTTCCTGTGATGAAGCAGAGAGCCCTGTGATTTGGATGGGGGGTATTGTTTGGGGAAGACTTACCCATCACTGGAGCGATGTTGGTAAGGTAATTTAAAAACAAAAAACTCCTCTGTGGCAAGGCTCTGTGGATGAATCATGTGCACCCTGAGTTTTTTTTTTTTTAAAGCTCTGGATGTTGTTGGGCTGTCTTGGTTAACATGTCTTTTCAACATTGCATGCATATCAGGCAATATACCTCTGGACTGGCCAGGTGGGGTGATGGTCCCCATTTTTAAGAATTGAAAAGAAGGAATATCATGTGCTTGGTATACAACATTGAAATTGTACATTTCTAACTGGTGATAATTTGTATTTCCTGAAATTTAAGCACTGGCATCCTGAGTATAATATATAAAGTCTGCAATTAATTACACCAAATAAAACTGAAGCATCTGTGGCGGATGAAATTTAATATAAGTAAAAGTATAGTATTACACATAGGAAGTAAAAACTTTTAATACAAAATGGAAAGTCTGAAAATTAAAAGTACTGCTTATGACAAGGATTTAGGAATCATAGTAGATTTGTCACTATCAACTTTCACATAAAACTCCACTATGCAGCCTTCCCACCCCATCCCTGTATCTATATGTGCATTGTTTAAATAATTTGGATTTATAAAAATAAGTTTAAAATGGATGTGAAAAGAATGGCCAGCTTGGCTTAAAGGCTGTTGCATTTTGCTTATAACCTAACTTCTAGTTCTGTATCCTTTACTGACTCATGTTGCATTGTAGCATTGTGTTTTGTACATTTCTTTAGATTAAAGCTAAATAAATTAAAATACATTTGAAATAGGAACTCCTTTTTTATACACATCCATCTCATTTTAATGTAGGATTATTCAATATCCTATGCTACATCCTTTTATTTTTTCCTCTACTGCTGGTCGGTGCTTCTTTCACTCCTAATTTCACTCCTTTGATTTTTTTTTTCCCTGCTGAACAAAGTTAATATTTGGATTCTTCAAATTGTTAAAAATATATATAAATCCCCACTTGTAAATATGGACACCATTAATGTGCTCTTTTAACACATTATTGCACTTTCATGAAGAAAATGAGAGAGGGAGAGATGTGGAGATAGTGAACCAGGAAGTGCAACAGATTATCAAGGAGGAAGTAAGAACAGCTTTGAAGAGGATGAGGAATGGAAAGGTTGTTGGTCCGGATGTCATACCTGTGGAGGCATGGAGGTGTTTAAGAGAGATGGCAGTGGAGTATTTAACCAGATTGTTTAATGCAAACTTGGAAAGTGAGAGGATGCCTGAGGAGTGTATTAGTACCGATTTTTAAGAATAAGGGTGATGTGCAGAGCTGTAGTAAATACTGCGGGTTAAACTGATCAGCCACAGCATGAAGTTATGGGAAAGAGTAGTGGAAGCTAGGTTAAAAAGTGAGGTGATGAGTAGCGAGCAGCAGTGTAGTTTCATGCCGGGAAAGAGCACAACAGATGGAATGTTTGCTCTGAGGGTGTTGATGTAGAAGTATAGAGAAGGCCAGAATGACTTGCATTGTGACTGTGGACTTGGAGACACCCACTGCACGCCCAACCTACCTGGAAAGGGATCTCTCTTTGAACTGCCTTTCCTGAGGTTTCTTCCATTTTTTCCTGCTGGTGTTTTTTATGGGAGTTTTTCCTTGTCTTCTTAGAGAGTCGATGCATAGGTGGGGGGGGTGGGGGGTGTGGGATTGCTGTCAAGAGGCAGGGCCTGTTAAAACCCATTGCGGCTCTCCTTGTGTAATTTTGGGCTATACAAAAATAAATTGCATTATATATGACCGGGTGCGTAGAGAGGAGTTGTGATATTGTATGAGGAAGTCATGAGTGGGAGAGAAGCATGTACAGGTTATGTAGAAGTTAAGTGTGTAAGGACTGTAGTAGGAATGATGGATACATTCAAGGTGGGATTACATCAGGAATCAGCTCTGAGCCCTTTCTTATTTGCAGTGGTGAGTGACAGGTTGGCAGAGAAGATTAGGCAGGAGTCCCCGTGGACTAGGATGCTTGCTGATAACATTGTGATCTATAGCTAGAGTAAGGAGCAGGTTGAGGAGACCCTGGAAAGGTGGAGATATGCCCTAGCGAGGAGAAGAATGAAGGTTAGTAGGAGCAGAACAGAATACATGTGTGTAAATGAAAGGGAGGTCAGTGGAATGGTGAGGATGCAGAGGGTAGAGTTGGCGAAGGTGGATGAGTTTAAATACCTGGGATCGACAGTACAGAGTAATGGGGAGTGTGGAAGAGAGGTAATAAAGAAAGTGCAGGCAGAGGGGAGTGGATGTAGAAGAGTGTCGAGTGATTTGTGACAGACGGGTACCAAGAAGAGTGAAAGGGAAGGTCTACAAAACTGTTCTGAGACCAGCTATGTTATATGTGCTGGAGATGGTGGGACTGACCAAAAAATAGGAGGGAGAGCTGGAGGTGGCAGAGTTAAAGATTTGCATTGGGTGTGACGAGGATGGACAGGATTAGAAATGAGTACATTAGAGGGTCAGCTCAGGTTGAACAGTTTGAAGACAAAGCAAGAGATGCAAGATTGCGTTGGTTTGGACATGTGCAGAGGAGAGATGCTGGGTATACTGGGAGAAGCATGCTAAGGTTAGAGCTGCCAGGCAAGAAGAAAAGAGGAAGGCCTAAGAGGAGGTTTATGGATGTGGTGAGAGAGAACATGCAGGTGGTGGGTGCGACAGACTAAGATGCAGAGAACGGGAAAATATGAGAGCAGGTGATCTGCTGTTGCAACCCCTAAGGGAAGCAGCCAAAAGAAAAAGAAGTTATAATTACAAATGTAGGTGCTTTTGTATTGTCTACAGCTGAAAGATCACTGATAGCTCCCTTGAGGAACTTAGAGCTGTAATTATGAATGAATGAAGGCAAAGAAATTATTGCTTTTTAGAGTTCACTTGAGTCTTGCACGATGTTGGTTTACTGTAGGACTGGTTAGGTCGTCCCTGGAAACGGAATTTAAAAGTACTAAATGTAAAAAGGTCATGGTGAGAGATGTATGCTTATCAGTTTAAACTTTCATCTTTTGATGTTGTTTTAACATTGACTCATATAAGAGTTGCAAGGTTAATTTTGCACTGTCTAGGGCTATTGGTTAATTTCTCCAAGCAAGTCTTCGTAGAGTCACTTTGCGTATATGATTGCCAACATACAGTGGTGTGAAAAACTATTTGCCCCCTTCCTGATTTCTTATTCTTTTGCATGTTTGTCACACAAAATGTTTCTGATCATCAAACACATTTAACCATTAGTCAAATATAACACAAGTAAACACAGAATGCAGTTTTTAAATGATGGTTTTTATTATTTAGGGAGAAAAAAAATCCAAACCTACATGGCCCTGTGTGAAAAAGTAATTCCCCCCTGAACCTAATAACTGGTTGGGCCACCCTTAGCAGCAATAACTGCAATCAAGCGTTTGCGATAACTTGCAATTAGTCTTTACAGCTCTGGAGGAATTTTGGCCCACTCATCTTTGCAGAATTGTTGTAATTCAGCTTTATTTGAGGGTTTTCTAGCATGAACCACCTTTTTAAGGTCATGCCATAGCATCTCAATTGGATTCAATATTTTTTGGTAGACAGTAGAATTCATGGTTCCATCTATCACAGCAAGCCTTCCAGGTCCTGAAGCAGCAAAACAACTCCAGACCATCACACTACCACCACCATATTTTACTGTTGGTATGATGTTCTTTTTATGAAATGCTGTGTTCCTTTTACGACAGATGTAACGGGACATTTGCCTTCCAAAAAGTTCAACTTTTGTCTCATCAGTCCACAAGGTATTTTCCCAAAAGTCTTGGCAATCATTGAGGTGTTTCTTAGCAAAATTGAGACAAGCCCTAATGTTCTTTTTGCTTAACAGTGGTTTGCGTCTTGGAAATCTGCCATGCAGGCCGTTTTGCCCAGTCTCTTTCTTATGGTGGGGTCGTGAACACTGACCTTAATTGAGGCAAGTGAGGCCTGCAGTTCTTTAGACGTTGTCCTGGGGTCTTTTGTGACCTCTCGGAATGAGTCGTCTCTGCGCTCTTGGGGTAATTTTGGTCGGCCGGCCACTCCTGGGAAGGTTAACCACCGTTCCATGTTTTTACCACTTGTGGATAATGGCTCTCACTGTGGTTTGCTGGAGTCCCAAAGCTTTAGAAATGGCTTTATAACCTTTACCAGACTGATAGATCTCAATTACTTCTGTTCTCACTTGTTCCTGAATTTCTTTGGATCTTGGCATGATGTCTAGCTTTTGAGGTGCTTTTGGTCTACTCTGTGTCAGGCAGCTCCTATTTAAGTGATTTCTTGATTGAAACAGGTGTGGCAGTAATCAGGCCTGGGGGTGGCTACGGAAATTGAACTCAGGTGTGATACACCACAGTTAGGTTATTTTTTAACAAGGGGGCAATTACTTTTTCACACAGGGCCATGTAGGTTTGGATTTTTTCTCCCTAAATAATAAAAACCATCATTTAAAAACTGCATTTTGTGTTTACTTGTGTTATATTTGACTAATGGTTAAATGTGTTTGATGATCAGAAACATTTTGTGTGACAAACATGCAAAAGAATAAGAAATCAGGAAGGGGGCAAATAGTTTTTCACACCACTGTAGATAAATAACAGATTGCCCACTGCCTTTTAAATTTCACACAATTAACCCCTTATAGCAAATTAATCATGGTAACACATACATATGCTTGTTATTGCTTGCTTTATTATTATGTTTTTGCAGAAAGTGCTTGTGAGCCAAGTTTACATATATATTTTTTTTGATGTTGAGATAGAAACTAAAATTTCACTTCATGATTACACATTTCTGTATATGTGCTTAGCAAGTTTCAAGTTACTACTAATATGTTAGCAAACAAATCCTGTTTTCCACTTTTTTTGTAGCGTAGCAGTTGCCATAAACCTAATGTCCGCTTCCAGCATTTGTAAGTGAATTCACTTATTGTACCTAGTTGATATGTCTGCTTTGAAAACTGGTATCCATTTTGCTTGTTTGAAACAACATCTGCACAAGCAGGATTAGTTTATCTATGAGAAGTATATTTCGTTGCCTTGTAAATTTACATTTCTGTATCAATGTATAAAGTGAATTTGGCACTTAGTGGTTGCTCCAGTCTTTTACAATTGTAGCCATACATTTGCAGTAATACTTTGTGCACAACTAACCTAGTGCTTAAAACGAAGTAAAGATGTGTTGTCTAAATGAATGCAACAGAGGGTTATAGCAGTACCTACAACGTCACTTGCTACATGCTCACTCGAGGTAGTCATTCCAGAAATGCCCATTCAAGACATTTTCCCAAGTAATAAAAATAACACATTCCAGTCTTAATTTTAATAGGTTGCATAAACAACCAACACTATAACCTAATGAAAAAAAATAATTCAATTAAAAAAAAGGAAATAAAGACTGATAAAGGAAGTATAATACTGATTCTATTGGAGCTTGTTGACTGTTGCAAAGAAGGACGTAAACTGACTTTATGCTTGTGGTGGTCTCGGGGGTCATTTCATGGGAGGCAAACACACCTTCTTTATAGCTGTTATTGGAATTTACATACACTGCTCAAAATGTTAAGGGAACACTTAATCATCAAAGTCTAACATCAAGTCAATTAAACTTCAGCTATATCAATCTGTTTGTGACGATGCGGGTTCGGCTCCACACTCCCATCGCTGTTTGGGAGCTTTTCAACCCAACACCGTCGATAATGCTACTGAGTGAGCTAGTCAGTGGAGGCAATAACAATCGAGCAAGGGGATGGTAAAAAGTGTAACAGTGCTTTTATTAAAAAGACAAAGTTCATAAAGTGCAGTGATTCCAATTCTTCAATAAATAATCCAATTAAAGAAAAATATGGAGGTTAAAACACACAAAAAAACAATCCTTTAAAACGAGGTTAAAACGTTCAAATAAATAGGAAGCAGTCTTTAAAAACAACAACGATCCCGGTGCTTCTTTTAACTTGCGACTCCCCTGCTTCACCCTGTCCAGGCTTCGCAACAGGGGAGCCACTCTCACTCTGCAGCTGCCCTTTTCTCAGCACTTACTCGAGACTGGAGACCTCCCGATCCCTGGCTCCGGTCTGGCACTCATCCCAGTCCCCGAGACTTGGTTTCCACCAACGGCCAGGTCTCCCACGTTGGGGACTCCAACCATCAAGCCTCCCGACTTCTGCGGCTTGTCGCCTTCCCCTGGTCAATCCCGCTACATAGTCGCTCAGCGGGAGCAACAACAACTCAAATGCCTGGGTGTTGGCCAAACACCCAGCTTCCTCGCAACTGCCCGATATCGCTCGTTCGCTCGCCCACACGCTCCGCTTGTCTCTGTCTCTCTCTCTCCAACTTGCTTCCTCTCCCCCTCTATCCTCTGTCCTCTTCCTTTTCTCTCTCGTTCTTTTTTTTTTTTTTACCTCCAACTGACTCGCGCTTCTTTTATAATACGAGGGGCCATAGCAGCTGTAGCATATTAGCCACAGGAGTAACCACGGATGTGGGCAGTTCCTCACCTGTGCACTCGGTGAGAAACACCCACACCACAGATCGCCCTGCGGCTTGCTATGACCCAACGCCCCCTCGCTAAGCCGCCGCGAGAGTGGTGATTATTTATTTAAAATGGCCTTTGCTAAACGAGTTGTGGACCCGCTATACCACAATGTTCAGTTAGAAAGCATAAGCGATTGTGAATCAACTTCACCTGTTTCGGTGCAAATGAAAGTGACAACTTTCTCTCTGTCCAGACTTGAATCCAATTGAGAACCTTTGGCACATTATATATCGTTATGATACAGGTCTTAGAGGAGATCCCACAGGTCACCATTCGCTGTTTCATCAGGGGCGTGCTTGATTGTTGCTTGGAGTGCATACAGGCACATGGGTGGGGGCCATACACTCATTGTCATGATGAAATTCGTGCAGGTTGGATCAGCCTGTGATTTCAATTTTTGACTTTGATTTTCAGTGTAATGGTGAATCCAGCCCTCAGTGGGTTGGTGATTTTGGTTTCCATTGATCATTGTTAGATCATTGTTTTCTCGATGAATTACACATTATTCAGTAAAGATTTTCCATTTGAATATTTAATTCATCAAGATCCGATGTGTGATTTAAGTGTTCCCTTCATTTTTTTGATCAGTATATTTAAATAATTTGTTCCTGTTCTCTTTTTGCTATATTAATGAGGGCAGAGTATAAGAATGTATTAAGTTATAGAGTCAGTTTGTCTGTTGCTTCAATTACATGGCATAGGATTACCAACAGCAGTACTAATGTTTGTGATGCACATATTTTGGAAACTATTGCAATCTAATAGATTGTGCATTGCAAATATTAACTCTGAATACACCCAGCAGAGTGTAACTGCTCAACAGACAGAATTAGCTTATATATTATACAGTGTGTGTGTGTGTGTGTGTGTATGTATGTATATAAAATATACATAATATATAAAATGCCTTGTTTATGCCAGAGCAGAATGGACAGACTGCTTTGAGCTGATAGAAGGGCAATCGTAACTCAATTAACCACTCATTAAAACCAAGGTATGAAGAAGAGCATCTCTGAGTGCACAGCACGTCAAATCTTGAACAAGACGGGCTTACATCAGCAGGAAACCACACCGGGTGCCACTCCGGTCAGCTAAGAACAGGAGGCTACAGTTCGTGTGGGCTCACCAAAATTGGACAATAGAAGATTGTAAAATTATTGCCTGGTCTGATGAGTCTTGATTTTTGCTGCAGCATTTTTACGATAGGACCAGAATTTGGTGTCAACAACATGAAGGCAAGGATCCATCCTGCCTTGTATCAGTGGTTCAGGCTGCTGCTGGTGGTGTAAAGGTGTGGGTGATATTTTCTTGGAACGCTTTGGGCCCCTTAGTACAAATTGAGCATCATTTTAAATGCCACAGCCAACCTAAGCATTGTTGCTGACTGTGTCCATCCTTAATGACTACAGTTTACCCATCTTCTGATGGCTACTTCCAGCAGGATAACACGCTATGTCACAAAGCTCAAATCTTCTCAAACTAGTTTCTTGAACATAGCAAAGAGTTTACTCAAATGGCCTCCACAGTCACCAAATCTCAATACAGCAGAGCACTTTTGGGATGTGGTGGAACCAGAGGTTTGCATCATAGATCTGCAACAACTATGTCATGCTATCATGTCAATATGGACCAAAATCCTTGAGGAATGTTTCCAGAACCATGTTGGTTCTATGTCAAGAAGAATTATGGCAGTTCTGAAGGCAAAAGGGGATCCAATCCAGTACTAGCAAGGTGCACCTAAGAAAGTGGCATTTGAGTGTATAATATCATATAAAATATTGTGAAGATAAATCGGGTAAATGTGGGAAGCATAAGCATTTCAAAGTGATAAGGATCCCAGAACAAAAGAAGTACTTCCCTTGCAATGTGAGATGCTGTACTGTTTTAATTGAACAATTCTATGCATCTGATAAATTTCTTGAATTTTGACAGTTTATCTCCTGTTCTCCTCCCCTCTAGGATATATTGACTCTGCTTAAGACACTTCACAGCAAACTATGGTATTAAAGCCTGAAAACAAGTTCCATGGACACCACAAGGATTTCTTTGATACTGTCACTTTTCTGAGAGTCTATATGCTTTATAAAATTGAGTCATACTTGGTCTCATAAACAAATTCAATATTCACTTTTGTAAGAAACCATTAATGGTTGTGAATTCATCTATACAGTAAAAGTTTACTATTTTTCTTTGCAACAACAACTATTGTAAAATAATCTGGAATGTGGAATGAATCTTGACAGTGGCTTGCAAATAATCTCTCACTCAGATCTAGTACACAGGACTTGTTATCAACAGTCTACCCTTGAGTATGCTTTTGTTTGTTAGTATATATTATTGTTTGGGTTCTCATAGTTTGCGTCTGCTTAAATCTTTCAGACCATGCTTTATTGCAGATTTTACTGATTTTTAGACATCTACCTCGGTTGCTTTAATCAAAATCAATTATTTTTGGAACAATACTCCAGCACACATTTTTCTACTGTTAAAAACATCTTATGTCCACAGTGTATTGCACATTTCTATTGATTTTTCCTTTGTCCTTTGGTGAAATTTCAAATTTTTTAATGTTAGGTTCTCATAAAGATGAATGCCTAATATGCAGACTCGGAATGGGCGCAGGTGTGCTCCAGACTGTGCTACTCCATAGTGAGTTGTGGTGCTCAGCTGACCTCAAGCTCACATGCAAAAGCGGGCAGATTAGTCAGGTGCTGCATTCATGTCTTGAGGGGGTGGAGGGTCACATCCACACCCAGTTTGGCAAGGCAATGCAAGAGGAGCCTGTGTGTGTCCTCATTTTCCTGGTTTCTCTCGGTTATGACTATTGACGGTTGCAGGTTCTAGTGGCTCCCAAAAAGAATAGGGAGAGTGGAGCCGACCTGGACCATCACAGCTGTCTATTAGCACACGTCTTTTGAATTAATTTTTATTAATTTTGCAAATACAGAATAGACACTGATACACTGTGCAGTATATCAGATTTGAATTACGTGCAAAACTGATTTCTACAGTCAAACTTAAAAACTGGATATGTGCAAAAAGTTGCAGTTGAGTTTCTTTTCACTGATAAAACTGATTGACAGCACCTATGCAAGTGGATGTTCTTGGGGTTGTGGGCCTGTGTAACACATACTTTGCATACTCCTGATTTGCTGCCCTGGCTCTTTGTTTATAAATGAAAATGAATTGCTTCACTTAAATTCATTATAATGAAATTTTTCATTTCAATTAAACACTTTTTTACTTTTGTTTACTCATTTATTATATGGAGACATGTGAAGGACGACTACCCGAGTTCCATGCTCCCATGTTGTAATTAAGAAAGCCCCATTGGCTGTCCTAGAGATGAATATATTTTTTTATATAAATTGGTTCTTTTATCACTTGCAGCTTAGTGATTTGAACTGAACCACTTTCTTTTAATAATTATCTGTACCCCTCAATACTGATGTAACTTTTTTTTACTAACCAGACTTTGCAGATGACATATACAGTAAATGATTGAGGAGAGAGACAGAAGGGCAAAGTAAAGAATACCCAATTAAAATTAATTCTACTGCTATTAAAAAGAAATATAAACCATCTCACCTTTATCTCAGTTAAGAGTAAGCTATTCTAAAGTGAGTCTTCAGCTCTGCTTTAAATTCTGACGTTTCCAATTTTATCTGGTAGATCAGAGAGTTTGGAAGCACTATAGCTAAAGGTCCTGCACCATACATTAGTTATTTTTATTCTTCTAGGTTTATACATGCCTGGTTCTTCTGATCACAGCGTATACTTTTGAGTATTGACACTTAATGTAAATATTTAGTCAGATGTTTAATAAAAGGTGGGATTTGGTTTCTGGTAAGGAGGTTATTCACTTCCCTTTTGCTCCTTCAGGACAAAAATTGAGAAGTAATTAATTTGTAGGCAATATATACAAAAAGTTGCTTTTTCCTTCAGAATGAATAAATCATAGTCAATTACTGTACACAACTTGCAGCACAACTTTTCTTAATGATTTACTTTTGAAGAATAATGACTGGTAGAAGTAAGTATAACAAACGATCTTAAATATGCATCCCATTAGTCAATATTACTTACAATTATGGGCTTATTAAAAGGCCATGTTACATTAGGTGATTTTTTTTCCCCAGCAGTTTTTTGGTCGTTGACTTCATATACATAATCATAAGTCAGTCAGAGGCACTTTTGGACCATCAGCACACATTCTAATAGTTGTGTAGCTTGACATACTAAGGCAACAGAATCAGCAACTGCTGTTATCAAGTTTGACATCCTCTCTGACTGTAGGTTGTGGAACATGACTTCCACTTAAGTAGTGGAAAAAAAAAAATTCTAAATGCTACCCTACTAACCCCTTTACGTTTTGGTGTCTTGCATGCTATTATCCAAATTAAATTGGATGTTTGAATGTTTTTGAGCACCCTTGGCTAATATTTCAATGTTGTGAATCTTTTAGTTTTTAGTATAGCATTACATTCTCTAAATCCAGAAAGATGTCCACGTTGTTCACAGATGCACACTAACAATATTTTTTGTTACTTCTGTTATTGGTTGAATTTATGTTATCTTTGTGTTACTAGATGTTATTATTTTCAGTATTGCCTGTTCACTGTTACTGTTGACTCTTGAATTACTGGAGGTATAATGTATTCCACTGTGTCTTTCTTCTTAATCTATCCTTCCATTTTCTAAGCCCACTTTTTCCAGTGTAGTTAACATATAAATGTTATAATAAAAGATTTGTGGAGATGCTTGGTATGCTCTTCATGGTCAAACATTCAGGTAATGCAACCAATTACTAAATCTACTGTACAACATGAGCCCTTTAGTGTATCTACAGATAAATGCTGTAAACTTTGATTTTTTTTATATAATTCCCAAAAAATAACTTTTTCAGTATTTCAAAACTATGTCAATACTTTGCTGTTATTTTTCCTAGTCTGTGGTAATAAACAAGCTTAATTTTCCAGTAATTAAGTTATTTTAACCATGTGTATAAAAGCTGCATGGCTACTATGAATTTCTTTTTTTTTTAATTTTACTAGGGGGCTTTGCTCCCTGCTCACTTTGCTTGCCAACCCCCCTCCTCTCTCCTGCTCACATTGTGAAGAAGGAGGCTGAACGCACCCCAAGGAGATGCAGTCACCTCTTAAACGGTAATACAATGGGAAACAAATATAGTTTTTTTTTTTTTTTTAAACCTCCTCTGCTCGATCAGCTGCTGGCTTGCTCCCGCTGCCGTGGTGCGTGATCTACATCTTGCGCGGCGCAGTTTTGTCATATCACCAATGTCCATATATTCAATCTCTTTTTGCTTTTACCTTTTCATCAGTATCGCATTGAATTTTGATTCCATGTTTGGAATTACTTACAAATTTTGAGACTTTCGAATATTCGTACTTCTATTATCTCTTAACTTGTTCTGCGTGTGTACCGGACCAACGTTTTTGAATTCTTTACAACGTTCTACTTTGTCATCTACTTTGTTTTATTTTCGGCCCCAGGCGTGGTTAAATCTCTTGGCACAAAGACTCATCTTGTGGGACATGAAAGTGTCTGTGAGAAAATCATGTCTCGTCTCCTTCCAGCCTTCCAAGATTTTTTTATAATAGAGAGAAATATTTGTTTATTTAATACAAAGGAGTAAATAATTCCTTTGCATTTATTTACATATAGTCATACAGTTTAGCATATTTATTCAGTTCAAAGTCACAGATAGCTGGCAGCAGTAAACACAATGCAAGCCCATTGTAGAGCACAATCTCTCAAACACATACACAGCTTAAAGTTGTAGTTAAGCTTGTACGATATTGTCAAAATATTTTTTTTCTACTTAGACATAGAACTGAATAGCATGAAATGTGTGATTTGTTTCATAATATATAGCAATTCCAGCCGATGAAAAACAAACCCATTGAAGACAACATCTTAAGTAAATGAATGGATAATGAGTTTGGAGATTACATTGTGTTAAACTATGTAATAGCTACACATAAGTAAAGCATCCAGAGCAGAATATGTCTGACACTACAGTAAGTAGAAATAACTCCTCTAATTAAAGGAGACAGATTAAAGAAGGAAAATGGTCATGATTAACATATTTGTTGAAATTAAAACCAGTAATCACTGGGATTCTTATAAATCGAGATTAAGAACTCATTGTCTGAAGAAGTGTATTGGGTACACAGTGCCATGACCTCTTTGTCTTAATATTAGATATCGAGCAAGTTTTTTTTTTTTTTAAAACAGCATAGGAAGTCCTGTGCAATGACATTCATTTGGTATGAAGCACATTTATGCATTTGAGATACATTAACGTCTCTCTTTAAACATTTATTTGTATAATTATATTTGCAACATCAAATTTTTCACACCATTGCCAATTTCACTTAGGTAGAAGGTTACACTCAACAATTTGAACAGTGCAGTCTCCATGTTTTGTGACACATAATACTGACTCAGAATTGTGACATGGTTAGGATGCAAATTGCATAAAACTAAGCTGCAAGAGCTGTGAGTATATTTCAAAATAAACCAAACATTGTTAATAATTTTGTCAGTTTTTAAATATTCTGTGTCACATATTTGTAAGCCTCTGAACATTTCAAAAGATCTATAGCAAATAAGTTTATAACTTTATAAGCAAAGGCCTTGATCTTTACAAGTAAATATTCAAACATTGGATTTTAGATTTTGGAGGAAAGGATTTTTTTTCTCTTCCAGAAAGAATAAAAAATGTTTCACATTTCATTCCTTCATACTCACATGGTCTTTCTTGTACACAATCACAGTCCATCAGATGTTTTTGCTTGTACTCTTTGGAAGCAGTTTGCTGTCAGTCACCAAATATCTATCGATTGATCGTGCATCCGGAAAGTATGCTTCACTGTAGGGATGGTATTGGCCTGGTGATGAGCGGTGCCTGGTTTCCTCCAAACGTGACGCCTGGCATTCACACCAAAGAGTTCAATCTTTGTCTCATCAGACCAGAGAATTTTGTTTCTCATGGTCTGAGAGTCCTTCAGGTGCCTTTTGGCAAACTCCAGGCGGGCTGCCATGTGCCTTTTACTAAGGAGTGGCTTCCGTCTGGCCACTCTACCATACAGGCCTGATTGGTGGATTGCTGCAGAGATGGATGTCCTTCTGGAAGGTTCTCCTATCTCCACAAAGGACCTCTGGAGCTCTGACAGAGTGACCCTTGAGTTCTTGGTCACCTCCCTGACTAAGGCCCTTCTCCCCCGATCGCTCAGTTTAGACGGCTGGCCAGCTCTAGGAAGAGTCCTGGTGGTTTCGAACTTCTTCCACTTACGGATGATAGAGGCCACTGTGCTCATTGGGACCTTCAAAGCAGCAGAACTTTTTCTGTAACCTTCCCCAGATTTGTGCCTCGAGACAATCCTATCTCAGAGGTCTACAGATAATTCTTTTGACTTCATGCTTGGTTTGTGCTCTGACATGAACTGTCAACTGTGGGACCTTATATAGACAGGTGTGTGCCTTTCCAAATCATGTCCAATCAACTGAATTTACTACAGGTGGACTCCAATTAAGCTGCAGAAACATCTCAAGGATGATCAGGGGAAACAGGATGCACCTGAGCTCAATTTTGAGTTTCATGGAAAAGGCTGTGAATACTTATGTACATGTGCTTTCTTAATTTTTAAATTTTTAATAAATTTGCAAAAACCTTAAGTAAACTTTTTTAACGTTGTCATTATGGGGTATTGTGTGTAGAATTCTGAGGAAAAAAATGAAATTAATCCATTTTGGAATAAGGCCGTAACGTAACAAAATGTGGAAAAAGTGATGAGCTGTGAATACTTACCGGATGCACTGTGTGTGTGTATATGTATGTATATATATATCCAATATCTATTGTGTTTGGTTTACCGGATATACAATTTAAAGAGATTGTTATTTTCATGGGAATTGTTACATATGCATTATTTTCACTTTTACTTTAAAAAGTTTTGTATAAACAGTGCTTGTCCTTTATTTCCAGCCCTGTGCGTGGTTACATCTCTTTCTCGCCAGATGTATAATGATGTTCGCATTGTGAAGGGCTGAACGCATGTTAAGTATAGGACATCAGATCATCTGCTAACTTTTTGCTGCTTGCGAGCTGCCTGTTCTGCTTGTCGCATGTCATTGTTTTAAGAGCTGGGAGTACATGATGCTTGTCTGCTAAAAGCAATCCAACAACTGCTAGGTTAGATGTCTGTGGATTTGTTTTAAATGATGGCTCACTGCCTTGTCTCACGTGACATTGTAAAAACAATAATTGTCCTTTATTTCTGGCCCCGGGCGTGGTTAAATCTCTTTCTTGCAGGACGTATAACGCTGCTCGCATTGTGAAGGGTGGGGCAGCTGCTGTCATGTTGCTCTTTGATCATTTTAAAGCCTGTACAGCCGCTGTCCTTTTTGCCACTTCATGTCTCTGCTGCTCGCGTTGTGATCGCTTCTCCTTGATCATAAATATACACCTGACCAAATTGTGTTTTCTTTGAAATTAAACTTGTCGTTGCTTTAACTGTTGCGGGACCACAGATTCTCATAGCGTAGGGTCCATTATTGTGTAACTCTACGTTTTGCGCATTGAATGATGTGAATGCGAAAAGACTTTGTTTTCTGCTTTTTGCCTTTTGTTTCTGACCTCACTTTGTCCTGCTATTTTTTCAATTATACCTGGTCCTGATGATTATATCCTTTTGTTTGCGCTAATGCGATCTTTTAGTCGTCAACGTTTCACTTATAACATATTGTCCTTTACGCTTTATATGCACTGAGACCTCTGTATCTGTGGGCTGCGTGCCTTTACACAACTGATTTTTTTTTTTTTGCTGGCTGTGCTCTGATATTGCTTGTAAGTAGGGTGTATCTTACAAGAATCTCATGTTCTATATCCCCGTGAGACGCTCCGTTGCAATTCTCTTTCGTCTATAGATATCTACTGTATATCTTTATGTATATATATATCTGTTATATAACATATAACATATTTCATTCTAAATGGCATGAGTTTTGCTGGTCACTAAACACCATAGTTTAACAACTTTTTCTATAAAGTTAAATCTCTAGATTTCACAGTAAATTTAGTTTTTTTGTGAATTGCTGGCTTATCTTTATTAGTAAGGTTTTTCAAAACAAAAAACAAGGTTACATGTATTCTGTGATGCTGATCATCTAAAAATTTAATTTGCTTCCACATCCTAAAAACATATAGCTAATCTGATTGGTGATAATGTGTGCATGTACATGGTGAGTGTACCCTGCTATGGACTGGCATCTCATTCCTTTCTTCATTTATGCATTGAATCAATTGCTTTAGAAATAGGCATTGGCATCACATGAACATAGGGTGGTATAAAGGTACACAAGAGTGATGGATTATACAGTAATAGGTATTACATGTGTGCACTTCAGTGTTTGTGTAAGTCTTTTCTTGGATGAGTATCTATGTTTTGAAACGGCTGATTGATTACACAGACAACTATTATCTATTTTAGATCAAAACTTTTTAGTTTGTTTTATCCCATGTATTGAATGATTAATCTCAGCAGTTCAAGGATTGAACAGTGATTCATAGTGTTTCTATTTACTTGCATAACCTTTTACCGAGTAACCCTTATTTGCATGCCCAGCCCTGTTTGTCAAGTTTCACAACATGCCATTTTGGCATCAGATGTCTATGTACAGAGTTGAAATTAAATCTGTCACTTTCATAACCTTGTTCAACTCAAGACAAACTCCTAAGATTTTTAAGTAATGTCTGAAAACACATACAATCAAGATCAGACATCACAATATATACAGTATTTTATTTTGTCATTTGATTGTCACTTTTGACATGCAGTAAGCAAGGAAGTATACCTTATTATGGAAAATATATATTTTTTTGTTCTTTAGCCTGAACTGCCTGTTGCAGTTGGCTCAAGACTATTGGAGTATGCAGAAGTTAATTTGTGTAATATCTGGAACTATTTTGTAGGTCTTAAAAGTGTTACATTAAAAAAAAGAAAAAAATCTAATGGTGCAGCAACATACCTGTGATATAGACACATGTGTCTTCAGCATGGATTTTAAAGGATAAGATTGGTATTTTTCAAGTTGAATTTATTTCTTTGTCATGGTATGTAATAATTTGCCACATTAAACAGTGATCTAAAGAACATTGCATCCATACATGATAGAAAAGCCTCAAATATGTCGGTTTTCCAAACCAAACATAATCGAGTATTCATCCGCATCTTGAGGTTACATGGATACTGCAGAGGAAAGGAAAACAAAACTTTGTTGTGAGTTTCAGCCATTTTAAAAAGAGGCTGGCAGTTAGCTTTGTGTCTTTGCCCACTTCTTTATCCATCTTATTCTGTGGTTCCCTTGCTCTCCCTGCTCTATAGATAGCTAGACAATAATTATGGGGAAAACACACCTATGATCACCAGTAATCTTTCACAGTAGAGAAGACACTGCCTGCTCTTGCTGGATTGATCAATTATGCACATGCTTCAGTGTGAGAGAATATTGAACTCATGTAACAGGCAATGATGGAACAGAACAGAAATTACAGGCATTCATTCTGTGCCTGAATGTGAGAAAGCCAGTATGGCATATCTGTACATACTTCACTTCTTCAAGCCTTGCATATATCCATACATAAATGCATCCATCTTCCTAACTCACTTATCCACAGCGGGGTTACAGTCCAGCTGGAGCATATCCCAGCAAGTATCTGATGCAAGGCAGGAACAATACTTGGAAAGGATGCCAGTCCATCACTGAGTGAACACAGACAAGAAACACAAATTCACACTATAGGGCAAGTTTTATCAATGCCAATTTACCCAAGTTTATTCAGGATGAAATTTTAGTAAGTTTAATTCACACATTTTAACATAGGCAGAATGGACTGTCATCCTTGTGTGCATAGAGTACATAATGATTGGCATAAGGGTCAAAAACATTGTGCTTATTTCTTTTATTACTATATTGTCAGGAAGAGCAACTCAACGTGCGTTTAAAAAATCGATAATGGGCCTGTGGTGCTTCCGTCTGCGGTTTTGTACACTTTTCTGTGTTTTTTTTTTGGCAGGTGTAACACAAAACACAGTAAAAGTGGCTTGCATCTTTAAAAAACAAAAAGTAAGATTTTACGAGAAAATGCTTTGCAATTAGTTCATTTCAGATTCATTATTATGTGTACAAAGTACAATGAAACTCCTATTGGCACTTTTCACTGTGCCATGCACCATGTATCTCACTTCGTGGTCTATGTAAAATAAATGCACAGATTGTAATTGGTGGGGGCAGGCGGATTAGTGTTACATTATGCTAACGCTATAGCCACACATGAGCAAGCAAGTAACAAATCCGTACCTTGAGAAAATTTGACTAAAAATGTGTGATAGTGCCTCATAAATGCAGAAGACCTGTTTTCTTAAATCAAAACCTTTGCTACTTAAAAGTGGACGTGTTTGATAAGTTTTAAGGTTTTTTAATAGGATTTCAGGTTCCATAGAGTTGCATTTTTTAAACTTAATAAAAGTTGCTTCACTTTAAAACACAATTTTATGTGGTGAATTAATATATCATGATTGTGAAAAAAACAAGTTTGACGTGAAAAATGCTAAACTTATCCTTTAATGCCAGAACCAAAAAATATGTTCCAAAGACCCACTTAAGAAAAGATCTGAAAATGTGTGTTTGACCTAGTCCAGGCTGTTTGATCAGTTTAACAATTTTTGGCTGTTCACTATTTAAACTTTGTTTTTATATAATTTTTATCAAATAATATTGTTCAGTTATGAAATATTACCAGGCGAATTAAAATGTGGTATCACATTAATAAAGTAAATTGGACTATTTAGGAATGAGCTTGTCTTAAAAGTCATTACTCTGTGTTCAGAAGAAAATAGATGATGTTGCTTTGGATGTTTTAAACAAGCAACTTAAGTTAAATTCTTACCAATAGTGCTTGTCTATAGCAATTCCCATCCAATGCTAAAAAAATACTATATTGGCTTTTGGAGTTTAAGTACTTAGAACATGCCAAAGGTCAGAAAAAACAAGCAGATAAGTAAAAATAGGTTTTTGAAAAGTAGACACAATTTTTGAAGGATGAAAGAAGTTGTGCTTCTAGCCAACTTGCCCGGACCTGGCTTTAAAACAATGATCAGGCCAGTATATTCACTGAGTAGAGAAACATTCAAAATTTTTATAGAACTTGTAATGTATGGAAAATTATTTGTGCCAAAATGAAATGCAGTCCAGCATATTAACTATATTGAAATGGAACACATATGCACCTGAGGCATTTTAAGTTTGTCAACATATTATCGTGTCAGAATTAAAAATGTATCAACAAAGTGATCAATTGCTTTTTACTGTGGGAAATACAAAATCATATTGCATTTGAATTCATGTCCAAAGTTGCGTGCCATAACTAAAGTAACATAAACGGAATGTATTTTGCTTAGCGACAGCTCTGTGTTTATTGCATCTCAATTCGTGACCAGACTTTAATCGTTCCAAATTTAAATGTAATCAAATGACCAAGTAATGTCAATATGTGGGGTAAGGGGCATCAACAGTTAGCGGGGGAAGATGTTCCACTAATAAACACTTCTGTGTTCTGACGGCAAGCATAATATTCGTCATTGTGAAGTGATTAAAGACAAGGCAAAAAGTATATTTTAGGTCTTGCTGAAAAACCCATTCCTCAGTCTGGTAATGGTAAATGTGACATTGCAAACAGTGGAACAGATTCACATTCTACTCTCTTAAAAATAAAGGTGCCTGAGTGATTCTTCAGAGCAGTGCTATAGGGGAACAAAGTTCCCAAAAGACTCATCCACGTGAAGTTTCCAGAAAGAACCTTTTTTTCTGTCTGTAACAAGAGTGAATAATAATGAATAGAAGGTAACAGATTTGTGAAATACCAATGGCTTGTGATTTTAAAAGGACTCTTGCTGCATAGGTCTAGTAACACAGAATAAGTCCAGTATTCTGCGGTGGGTTGGCACCCTGCCCAGGATTGGTTCCTGCCTTGTGCCCTGTGTTGGCTGGGATTGGCTCCGGCAGACCCCTGTGTCCCTATTCGGATTCAGCGGGTTAGAAAATGGATGGATGGATGGAAGTCCAGTATTTCTTAATCTGTTAGTGTCCTGCAGCCTACCATACTTGAAAGATTTCTGTTTTGTCCCCATATTAGAACCTTTTCAAAAAACAAAATCCAACTTCAAATGCAAAGAACTTGAGTCTTGTGAAATACAGCAAATACACGTAAAATAAACGATGGAGTCTTATCCGTACTCTACTGGCCATACTCTGCTTTTAGATAACTAAAACGGATTGTGATTTAAAAAGTACCACATTACGGTTAAGAGCTCCCCGTTGAAGAAGTCGATAGCGGTTTTGGAGCGTTTATTACGTTTTCAGGCAAGTGACTATATATGGTTATTGCTGATTTTGCTTTCCTGAGTGCTGCTTTCGCATTTCTTTACAAGAGCACCACACAGTGTGACAATACTTTTCCGTGACGATGCACCTCTCGTACTGCTCAATTATGTTGAAATACGCAATCCTTTAAACCAAGGTGTCCTGGTTTTATCAGTTTCTCCCCGTGTTTCACAGGACACGTTATTCAAAAAGTTACTACTGTTTTCACCTCCGTTGTTTGTATTGTAATAAATGTAGTGAATATCTCAAGCTTACTGTGAATGCGGCCGTGACTTTCTTTGTGAGATTTGTTTGCAAATGTATGCTGACCCTCCACTGGTTCCAGTTCATTGTCTGAATAGCGAATTGAAGCCTAGTTTCCCGGATTGTGTCTGTTCTCCGAGTCGCGGAAATGATGTGATTTTATGATTCTGATGCCGTAGACCGCACATTTTTGGACTGTGACATATTAAAAAACTTTTTTTTTATTAAACTAAAACTTTTTTTCATTTTACACTTCTATTCTACCCCGATGTCGGTTCCAAGTTTTTACAGTTGTCCAATAGCTAATTACCGGAAATAACTTGGCTACAGCTTTATTTTGGAGTCTGGTACCTGGTGACACCGCTTATGTTTCCAAACCAGAGGGGGAACTTTGTTTACTAAAGCGAGTGGAGTTTACCAAAGGCGCCAGTGGTATTTTAACTTGCTCGTTTATTTTATATCAAAATAAAGGGGTTGTGGGCCAGGGAAGATTGTAGGACAGTAAGTATAAAGTTCATTGTGTTATTTTTATGATTGAGTTTAGTAATATAATATGGCTAAGCGGAGGTATAGGGGGAGGGTTAAAAGATGATAAAAGTTAGGAAGGCGTCCACTTTAATGTGAAATCCACCGTTGTGGTACAGCAAGGTTGCGCACTGACTTTACCCGTGACTCAGGGATGAGTTTAGGTTGTTGCATCATTTCCTTAAGACGTAAAAGCGTCATTCACAGACGGGCGGAGACTGACCAGACCACCACGTTAGTGGCAAAGTCAAAAAAGCAGCGATCAGGAGAGTGCAGGGAGTTAACACGAGAGTTCTTCAGACGAGCTGCCGGAGAATTCAGGTAGGATCTCTTTGTATTTCTGTTCAGATTATGTGTCAGAAATTAAACGTTTAATATTGAAGGAATTCTTATTTTTTTGAAGAACTTTATTACTGCTCACGTGTTCAAAGATACTTGTATGAACAGAACATTTGGAATGGCAAATGTAAAATATTTCAGTTTAATGTTACTGTAAAGTTGTGTAGGAAGAAGCTCAACTTTAAAGAGGCTTGATTTCAAATGCTTAAAATTCTGTAATACATACATAAATGTTACACACAGACAGGGCTTTTTCAGTGAAAGCAAAAATGTCAACTAAAACTATTTATAATAGTAGCTTGAACTAAGTGTATTTTATATGTGTATTTTTGTTATTTAATATAGTAATACGTGTTTTTAAAAATCCGTACTTCGAGTAGTGTGGATGATTAATGTCTGTGGTGTCATCCCATGATCACTGGCATTGGTTAGTTTTTAGTCACATGCAATAATTTTTGTGTTATAAATATCAGCACACTGATATACAGTGTATGGCAAATATTTTTTTCGCAGTCCTTTTAAACAGTAAGATCATTGAGTTGAACTTTGACTGCATATTTCTCATTTGCGCGTGTGTGAAAATGTGTACCACAAATGTACACAACTGGTATGCTCATATTTATATATAAACTGTATACAGTATATGTATGTGTGTGCAATTTCATATACATAATGTTGTATGATAAATGACTGTTGTAATTTTATATATAAGTTCAGTAAACTTGAGTTTCTTTTTTTTTTTTTTTACTATAATTATGTACATTTTAAGCATGTAGTTGTCATTCATTTTGAAGCTTATCTATTGTAGTTGTGTTCATTTTGAAATTTCATTGTTTTTCTATGTAAAGCACCATATAATTTTATACTTTACTTGGTTGATTGGTGCTATATAAAATAAAGACTGAGTGATATATTTATGTACTCACATTTAAAAAACTCTAAACATTTTGCAGTTTTATTGTATTTGTTTATTGAAGGCTGATGGCTTGCTGTTGGTATGGTATATTATTTGTGGTATTACCTTTGTTCTTTAATGCTATTTTTCTTCACCATTATACTGAAATACAATCATACAAGTATTTCTCATTTTAAGACCGATAAAGTTGTAGATGATTTAGGATTTCAGTTTATTTTGTAAAATTTTCAGTAAAATAAGCACAAACCAAAGGAAAATAGATAATTTAAAAAAAAAAAATTATTAATTTTATTACAATCAATACATAGCAATCAAGTTTTTACAAAAAAAAAAAAAATTATGTTAAGAACAGATCGATCCCCACCCCTGGAAAATAGATAATTTTTGATAATGCATCTGCAGAGAGAAATGTATGACAGGATGTTTGCAACATTCAGATAATTCTGATTAAAAGAAAATTGCGTAATTACCTGTGTCAAATAATTCTGATTAAAAGAAAATTTCATAATTACCTGTGTCAAGTTGTACCTCACCTTTCTAATATATTCCTTCTCCATAAACAATACTTTTTTATTTAATTTGAGTAACATCAGCCTTGACCAGAACTTCGTGTTTGTCTGCTGACACTTTTGATTTTTAAATAATGGTAACTGAGAATTTACATTTTAAGTGACTGGCTATGTTTGTAGTTTTTTACTCCTTGAAATCAATCTCGTTTTAATATTTTGTACTGTAATTAGAATGGATTTACACTATTTTTGTAAAAAATGGTTTCAGTCAATGATGCAACAGCTGTATACATTTATTTTTTTATAATGTCACATAAGAAACAAAGTGTACTTTGTGCATGTGAATAAATGCATATAAATGTGATATATACAGCTTATGTTATTTTTCCCATTGAGCCTCCCATTCCTCAGAATTTTAGCACTGTACTAACAGTTTAATTAGTTGTATGTGAATTTATTAAGGAGGTAGTATCATGAAACTTTACAACTTAAACAGGATCTTGTTTTTTTGTGTTAAATCATTTTGGTCATTTATACTCCTGTCTGATGTAATATTAGATTTCACTTTGATTTTTTTTCTATATTCAGTGTCTGAACTGACAGATATAAAGTAGACACTATCTGCTTCTGAAAGATTCATGTCAAAATTTCTAATCAGAATAAGTCCTTGATTTGTTTTTGGAAGCAGTAGGAGCAAAGATGGCATTTTGTTTTGTTTGTGGGAATCCCCACTATTTTAATAAATTAAAGTTCTTGATTTATGAATTGTTTGCTTATGTTATGGCCTTGGGTATGTGTTAAAAAAATGGCAATTGTATGAGAAGGTTACTATTTTGCATTGTGGGAGAAAGTGGAATTTTCATCCTTAAACTCTTTAGCACATATTTTGGAAATGAAAATTACTGCATTTCTATTCCTTCTTGCAAAACTTAAGATAAGCTGACTAGTGAGTAAAGTAAAGTTCTGGGAAATGTGGATAGGTGTGTATGTTGTTAAACAAAAGATTGGTAGTTTATGTAAAATTGTACTTATCCAGTTTTCTCATAATTAACCAATTCTGACTGAATGCTTGACCAGACTTAATGAGCTGATAACCAGAGTAATTTATATGCACCATGTTTGTACCTTATGTGCTTTCAGACGTTGTGACCTCTTAAAAAGGAAATACTAAGTGAAGAGTAGGAAAACAATTACCAGTACACACAACAAGTTTTGTGGTGAGTATGTTAAAGTGATCAAGTATTTAGTCATTCAAACATCTCTGTCAATATTAAATGATATGCATTTGGTATTCATAGGAATTTAGACACAATCAGTGATATGAGAAATACAATTTGGTTTATGACATTATAATACTCTTGTTTGTTTTTTTAAAATCTATTTTGCTTACCATATTTTTATTTTTGGTAGAGTCTAACGGTCAGTACAGTATTTTGTCGTGTGCACCTCTAATTTTCTGGTTTTAAAGTTAAGGTCAAGTCTTGTGAATATAAGGGGTGTATGCAGCATTAGCAAACCCTGTTTAACTTAATTTAAGAGGTTTGATGAAATGATACGGGCATTGCCACCTTTAGATTGCCTTATTTCTAACCAACCAATTTATTATAATCTAGCTGAACTACGTAAGTTGAAATGTTTCAAATATGTGTTAGGTGGGTTGGTGACATGAAACCAAAAAATAATTTGAACTTTTGCTAAAACTGAAGTTGTGAATTTTCCCTTTAATTTCAGTGCATTTGATTTTTATTATAAAATCATTTTTCAAACTAAAAGATTATATTACATTTAACGCTTTTATCAGTTACTGTTTTTTTACCTCATCAAAACATAAAGAGAAACAAGACAGAGATTTTCCTGTGGGGAAAAAACAGTTTACCTTACCTTGTAATATGCATAGATTTAATGTTTTTTTCTGTAACCTCTTTAAAAGGTAACTCTTCAAGTATGTGTATAAATGTTGGTTATGTTGTTTACAACTTGATTTCTCAGTTGTGTTTGGTTTCAGTCAGTGTACAGCTGCGTAGATAGAAATATTTATACACTTGAAGGGGCACTTAGTTTAGGGACGTCTGTTCCCTGTTTCTTATCTCCTACCATACTTACACAAGAACCTTGTCTTTTGTCAGCAGAAATAGGAAATGTATGTAAGATATCAGATTCATTTGTGTTCTCTCTGAGCATTACGGAAGCTCATGCTTAAGTTGGTGCCAATGTTTTGGTGAGATATACTTGTTGGTCTACTGGCAGATTATGTAATTATAATGTATGGTAGCTTGTTAATCCATCCATCCATTATCCATCCCGCTATATCCTAACTACATCCCAGCCAACACAGGGCACAAGGCAGGAAACAAAACCTGGGCAGGGTGCCAGCCCACTGCAGGGCACACACACACACACACACACACACCAAGCACACACTAGGGACAATTTAGGATCGCCAATGCACCTAACCCACCGTACCACCCTAGCTTTTAATTGATATTTTTTATTATTAGAATTAGAATTAGAATTAGAACAATCTAGACGAGAACAGGCCATTCAGCCCAACAAAGCTCGCCAGTCCTATCCACTTGCTTCCTCCAAGAAAACATCAAGTCGAGTTTTGAAAGTCCCTAACGTCTTACTGTCTACCACACTACTTGGTAACTTATTCCAAGTGTCTATCGTTCTTTGTGTAAAGAAAAACTTCCTAATGTTTGTGCGAAATTTACCCTTAACAAGTTTCCAACTGTGTCCCCGTGTTCTTGATGAGCTCATTTTAAAATACAAGTCTCGATCCACTGTACTAATTCCCTTCATAATTTTAAACACTTCAATCATGTCACCTCTTAATCTTCTTTTGCTTAAACTGTAAAGGCTCAGCTCTTTTAATCTTTCCTCATAATTCAACCCCTGTAGACCTGGAATCAGCCTAGTCGCTCTTCTCTGGACCTTTTCTAGTGCTGCTATGTCCTTTTTGTAGCCTGGAGACCAAAACTGCACACAGTACTCAAGATGAGGCCTCACCAGTGCATTATAAAGGTTGAGCATAACCTCCTTGGACTTGTACTCCACAGATCGTGCTATATAACCTAACATTCTGTTAGCCTTCTTAATGGCTTCTGAACACTGTTTGGAAGTTGATAGCTTGGAGTCCACTATGACTCCTAAATCCTTCTCATAAGGTGTACTCTCGATTTTTCGACCGCCCATTGTGTATTCAAACCTAATATTTTTACTTCCTATGTGTAATACTTTACATTTACTGACATTAAATTTCATCTGCCACAAATCTGCCCAAGCCTGTATGCTATCCAAGTCCTTCTGTAATGATATAACGGATTCCAAATTATCTGCTAATCCACCTATCTTGGTATCATCTGCAAACTTAACCAGCTTGTTACTTATATTCCTATCTAAATCATTTATATATATTAAAAATAGCAGCGGCCCTAGCACTGACCCCTGTGGAACACCACTCTTAACATCGCCAGTTCTGATGAGGTTCCTCGCACCATCACCCTCTGCTTCCTGTGTCTGAGCCAATTCTGCACCCATCTAAAAACATCACCCTGAATTCCCACTTCTTTTAACTTGATGCCCAACCTCTCATGTGGCACCTTATCAAATGCTTTCTGAAAGTCCAGATAAATAATATCATAAGCTCCACTTTGATCGTATCCTTTTGTTGCCTCCTCATAGAATTCCAACATGTTAGTAAAACACGACCTCCCCTTCTGAACCCATGCTGACTGTTCAGAATAACTCCTGTCCTTGTCATGTGTTGCTCAATCTTATCCTTAATAATTCCTTCCATTAATTTTCCTGTGATGCTTGTTAAGCTTACTGGCCTATAGTTGCTTGGATCTGCCCTGTCACCCTTTTTATATAATGGGATGATATTTGCCATTTTCCAGTCCTTTGGAATCTCTCCAGTGCACAGTGACTTCCTAAAAATATGTGTCAAGGGTTTATATATGTACTCACTAGCCTCCTTAAGAACACGAGGATAAATATTATCTGGGCCTGGTGATTTGTTTGATTTCATCTTATTTAATCTGAGCAGCACTTCTCCCTCTACAATTTCCAAATCCCTCAGTACCTCCTTAGTAGTTGTGTTTACCTCTGGCAGGTTATCCACTTGCTCACTTGTAAACACCTCAGAAAAATGTAAGTTTAGGGCATCTGCTATTTCATTGTCTGTATCTTTTAATTCCCTTTACTATTCCTGATGAACTTGACCTCCTCCTTAACTGTTCTTTTACTACTAAAATACTGAAAGAATCTCTTGGGGTCTTCTTTCGCCTTATCTGCTATATTCCTCTCCAACTGTCTTTTAGCCTCTCTGATATCCTTCTTAATGGTTGCCCTCATTTTCTCATACGCCTACGGTTCTCTTTGCAGTCATTAGTCTTATATGCCTTATACAGCAGTTTTTCCTTTGCAACTTCTTTTTAAATCTTTATTAATCCATCGTGGAGATTTTTTAGTTTCCTATTACTTCCAAATTTAGGTATGTATCTGTCCTGCATTACATGTAAAACATTTTAAACCTGTTCCACTGCTCCTCGACTGTCTCCACATTTAAAAGCTTATCCCAGTCTATCCTACTTAGACTTTGTCGCATCTGCTCAAAATTAGCCCTACTAAAGTTCAACTTAACAATTTTAGTCTTTGCATCTGTACTCTTACAAAATACTGAGAATTGTATTACATTATGGTCACTTGACCCTAGTGGTTCAATCACCTCTACACCCTCAATTCTATCCTGATTATTACAGAATACTAAATCCAGATAGGCTTCACCCCTTGTTGGTGCTTTAACATGCTGTGTTAAAAACAGTCGCGATTACTTCTAAAACTCCTGCTCTTGTGCTCCTCCATCTGTAAGGTTATCCCAGTTAATATTTGGATAATTAAAGTCCCCATGACTATAATATCCCCTGTAAACTTGCCTTTTGATATTACTAAAAGATGTGTGTTGAAATTACTGTCTGAATTGGGTGGTCTATAACACACTCCTAAAATGAGACCTTTTTCCCTAATATTTTCCAGGCGAAGCCACATGTCCTCACTAAGATGGGGCTCATCATCCAACTGAAGATGACTTACATTTAATTCCTGTTTGGCATAAACAGCAACCCCACCTCCTTTTCTGTTCTGTCTATCCTTCCTAAAAAATGTGTATCCCTCTATGTTACACTCATCCCCATCTTTGTTATTTAGCCAGGTTTCCGTTATTGCTATAATATCATAATTGTGCTCTGCTACATACAACTCCAACTCACTTACCTTATTTTTGATACTTCTAGCATTAAGGCAAGCTATTTTTAATGTGTTAATCCTTCTATCTTTACGTGTTTGCTTAAAATTTACATTACTATGCATTTTTATTTCTACACCATTGTTTGTTCTTCCATGTATAGATCTAAATCTGGCCTGTCCTAAACTCCCTGCCCCCCCATTCCCTAGTTTAAACAATCCTCGACTAGCCTACACATACGCCTCCCCAATACATTGGTGCCCCTCCGGTTCAGATGTAACCCGTCACGGCGGAACAGGTCCCATCTGTTCCAAAAGGAGTCCCAATGCCCCATAAACCTATACCCTTCTACCCTGCACCAAGATTTGAGCCACGCGTTAAGCCTTCTAATCTCCTCAATCTTACCTGGACTGGCGCGTGGCACAGGCAGAACTTCGGAGAAGACTACCTTGTCAGTTCTGCTCCTCAGCTTGGTACCTAACTCTTTGAATTTGGATCGCAGAACTGACAGACTACCCTTATGTATGTCATTTGTTCCAACGTGGACAATGACAACTGGATCCACCCGCTCTGGCCAAGAGCCTATCCACCCTTCCAGGAGGTCTCCCACCTGTGCTCCCGGAAGGCAACACACCGTCTGAGACTCTCTCTCTCTGGAGCACACCTGCGCTTCAATCCCCTAATGATTGAGTCCCCAACTATCACTACCTCTCTCTTTTGGGAACTGGTTTTGAGGTGGCCCGTTGGGGCTCCTCAACCCTGCCTACCACCTCAGAATTATCAGAGTCACCGTCCAGCTCCGCCAGGACATGATAACGGTTAGACACTTCTAATTCTGGGGTTGATGCCCCCGGACAGTGTGCACCCTTTACCTTACGCCTTGCGACCGTGACCCACCTATTCCTACCTGTCTGGTCTGGAATCTCCTCCGCGCCACCTTAGGGGTGCACACTATCTCTAAAGGACACCTGGGCCAAGTCCGCCAATTCTCTATTACAACGCAGGTCAGCCAACTCCTCCTCCAGTTCAGCGACCCTGAGCTCGAGGTGCTGGATCAGCTGGCATCTCTTGCAGATGTAGCCCTCATAGACAACTGGCTCTTCCAAACCATCATCTAAAAGTCCAACATCCAACAGGACTTGCATTGCACTGGCCTCATTATTAAAATTTGATTTGGGATTACTAAGCTGCCTTAACTATATATTTTTTTTTTCTTTCTTAAAATTAAATTTCTTCTTAACTTAAATGGTAACACTAAGATCTGCTACAGATATTTTACACCTTTTCCCCTTAAGCTCCTGTACTGTTCTCCCTCTCAGCTGCCTGCTGTTTGCCTTTTTATGAGGTTAACTTTACTTTTCTCTGTCTCTTCTAGCTTTGCGCTCTTCTTACTTATAAGCTCTTCACTCGCACTGTTTGTATTCCCCCGTATTAATGAACCAATACGCTGTCGCCCACTTAACTGTTCTGCCTCTGGACGCTAAGGACTGTTTAATCTAAAATAAACAAATAAATAAAACTTTACTACCTTATTTGGTCCTACTGCTCCTTGTGCCTGAACGGTGTCTTAACGCAGGCCGCTTACCTGCGCACTACTGAGTTTCCACCTTTTACTGCTTTGAAGTCAGCCGCGGCCTTTTTTTCTTTTCCTTTAAACTAAGGAATCGCTGTTACGACGACGCGGTTATTTATTTACAAATGCCGATATCAGTTACTGCTGCTTTCTACCCTGCCGCCTCGATGCTAATTCAAATACAGATAACAAGAAAAAGAACAAGTACAAATAACTTTTCCAAGCGCACTTCCAAACACCCAGCTACTTTTGCTCTTGTGCGGCGAAAAAAGCAAAAAACCCTTCTAAAGGGAAAAAGCTTTAAAATTCCCACACGGTTCCTTAGAGGCAACCAAAACCCAAGTTTTTAAGAGCAAAATGTATTTTTTTAATGTAAATCTCACACCACAGAACAAACCAACACTCTCAACAGACTCTAGCGTTTGCAAAGCACACGTCAGCACAAAGCACACGTGACTCTCAGCTCCACGAGCACACGTGACTGAGTTGGCTTAGGTGTGTTCAGTGTAAAGGTGACATAATACAACATTATTTTTTGTTCTTTCTTTTTTTTTTTTTGTTTTGTTTTGTTAAAGAACACCTTATATACAACTCTAGACCTACAGCCTCCCACTGCTTGGTCATTTCAACAACAGCAACAACATTTATTTATATAGCACATTTTCATACAAATAATGTAGCTCAAAGTGCTTTACATGATGAAGAAAGAGAAAAAAGACAAAGTAAGAATTAAAATCAGAGAACACTAATTAGCATAGAATAAAAGTAAGGTCCGATGGCCAGGGAGGACAGAAAAACAAAAAACTCCAGACGGCTGGAGAAAAAATAAAATCTGCAGGGGTTCCAGGCCATGAGACCGCCCAGCCCCCTCTAGGCATTCTACCTAACATAAATGATCAGTTCTCATTGTATTAAGGATTCTCATGGAAGGACTTGATGATGATGGTCATGTGAACTTCTGGCCTTTAATCCATTAATGTAGGGACATCATGGTGCTTTGATTAGGTGGTGGTGGCAGGTTGCCACCACAGAAAACCAGAAAAAGAACAGAAGAGAGAGTAGGGGTTAGTATGGATTTTGGAGCCACCATGTATAGTAATAATTAACTGAATATACAGAGCATCAGGATTAAATTAAAATTATGTTGTTATGAGAAAGCAATATTAAAGTAATGTGTTTTTAGCAGTTTTTTTTTAAAAGTGCACCACCGTATCAGCTTGGCGAATTCCTGTTGGCAAGCTATTCCAGATTTTAGGTGCATAACAGCAGAAGCCCGCCTCACCACTTCTTTTAAGTTTAGCTGTTGGAATTCTAAGCAGGCACTCATTTGAAGATCTAAGGTTATGATTTGGAATATAAGATGTTAGACACTCAGATATATAAGATGGAGCGAGCTTTGTAAACCATAAGCAGTATTTTACAGTCAATTCTGAATGACACAGGTAACCAGTGTAGTGATATCAAAACTGGAGAAATGTGCTCGGATTTTGTTTTCCTAGTTAGGATTCTAGCAGCTGCATTCTGCACTAGTTGCAGTCGATTTATGTCTTTTTTGGGTAGTCCTGAAAGGAGTGCGTTACAGTAATCTAGTCGACTGAAAACAAAAGCGTGAACTGATTTCACAGCATCTTTCAATGATATTAGAGTTCTAACTTTTGTTATATTTCTTAAGTGAAAAAATACTGTCCTAGTGATCTGATTAATATGAGATTTAAAATTCAGGTCACAGTCAACAGTTACCACTAAATTCTTTACCTCCATCTTAAATTTTAATCCTAATGCATCAAGTTTATTTCTAATAACCTCATTATATCCATTATTGCCAATCACTAAAATTTCTGTTTTTTCTTTATTTAGCTTGAGAAAATTACTACTCATCCACTCAAACACAAGTAAGACATTGTGTTAGTGAAACAACAGAGTCGGGGGTCATCAGGTGCTATTGATAAATACAGTTGCATATCATCGGCATAGCTGTGGTAGTTCACATTATGCCCCAAGATAATCTGACCTAACGGAAGCATGTAGATCAAAAAGAGCAGCGGACCCAGGATAGAGCCTTTGAGGAGAATATCATGTGTCTTTGAAGTATAATTACCACAACTAACAAAGAATTTTCTACCTGCCAGGTCGGATTCAAACCAATTTAAGACACTGCCAGAGAGGCCCACTGACTAAGGTGATTTCTAAGAATATTGTGATCAATGGTATCAAATGCGGCACTCAGATATAAGAGGATGAGAACAGATAAATGGCCTCTGTCTGCATTTACCTGCAAGTCATTTACTACTTTAACAAGTGCAGTTTCTGTACTGTGATTTGTTCTGAAACCTGACTGAAACTGATCAAGAATAGCATGTTTATTGAGGTGGTCATTTAGCTGCATAATGACTGTCTTCTCTAGAATTTTACTTAAAGGCAGGTTAGAAATAGGTCTAAAATTTTCAAAAGCAGAGTAGTCGAGATTATTTTTCCTGAGTAGGGGTTTAACTATAGCAGTCTTAAGACAGTCCAGGAAGAACCCCCATATCGAATGACAAGTTTGCCATGTCAAGAATACTATCAATTAGCATGCCCAATAATACTTTGAAAAAACTTGTTGGTATTGGGTCAAGGACGCAGGTGGAGTGTCTCAGTTGAGAAATTATTTTATATAAATCAGGTAAATCTATCTTGGTGAAAGAATTTAATTTGTTTATAACAGAGTACTGGGGCTTAAGAGGATGCGCAGTGTTGGGGAGATGTACTATATTATTTCTAATATTAATTTTGTGATTGAAAAATACAGCAATAACCTCAGAAGTTTCACTGGAAGTATTCTGGAGGCATTCCATTGAGTGACCTGGGTTTAGCAGCCTATCAATCGTAGAGAAAAAGACTCTGGAATTACTAGCATTGTTATTTATAATTCTAGAGAAATAGAATAGTGCCTCTCAAGACGGACTGTGTTATTTTATTCTGTTATTTTAACCTTCAATATCTCATAGTGGATAGTTAGTTTAGTTTTTCTCCATTTACGCTCAGCTCTACGGTATGTTCTATTTAAATCGGACACTCTTTGGGTCTTCCACGGTATAACAATGCTAGAAGATTTTTTAACTGTCTTTTTAGGTGCGACTATGTCAGCAGCAGCTCTCACTTTAGTATTAAATTTTTCCACCTTACTATTTACATTATCCTCACTACTGTAGTTAGCACTACAAACGGACTGCTTGGTTAGAATGTTTGTAAATTTTGAAGCTGCTGATGAATCAAAGAAGCGTTTTTTAACAATATGCTTCTTGTGAATGTTTCCTGTCATTATTTCTATATGAAATAGTAAAAGAAAATGGTCTGATAGACCAATATCAATGATCTGCTTCACATCAACTTTCAGTCCTTTAGTAATTACTAAGTCTAACGTATGACCTGCTTTATGTGTAGGCTGATTAATGAGCTTTTTCAAATCAAAAACGTCCAGGAGGAGCAGAGTTCATGCCTAATCTTACTGAATCAATGGTTTAAAAAAAAGACCAAACACAGATTTATATTAAAAAAATGAAATTGGCAAACATAATGATTACTAAGAAGACAAGGCAGTTTAAGATGCACTGCAAAAATAGAATGGATAGTTTATTTTCTCCAAATAAATGTTATTAAATTATATATTCCTTTTTATTAATGGAAATATTACATTTTGGATGTTATTTCTCATAATAACATAATAAGTATAAAATATGATACATTATTTAGAAAAAAAGCATAATTTTAAAAAGTCAACTTGCAAAAAGTAAAGTTAGGATAGAAAATGTATTTCAAAAAGTGTAGAAATGAGATACCTCCAAGTGTTTTTATATCATCAACATTTCACTACGTTAACATTTCAGACAGAGCATAACACAAAACAACGCTAATTAAAATGTGCTTTTGTAAATGACATTTTTTTGGCTATAATTAAACGTATCATACAGAAATTGATGTTAATATTTTGGCAGACTCATGGAATTTATGGCTATAAGTAAGGCATTTAATATACTGTGGATATAATTACAAAATCACAGTTTTTTTAAGAGTGTTCCTATCACCTCAGTTAAGTAATGGCAACAAGACATTGATAAGGATAACAAGGTAATTATTGAATTTGACTCTCTTTGTACAGGTTGTATGCTAAAGTCCATTAACATTAAAAATGTCAGCAAAGGGCTAATGCTGAATGTGATAACAAATACATGTCATATCAAGCCTTATCTGACGTACTAAGATAGCTTTTTTCTTCTTACCATAAGGTTATAATAAGTTAGGTACATAATCAGGGTCTTTATGATAAAACAAATTGTAATAATAAAAAAAAAACAGTCTAGGCTTGTCTAGAGCAGAGTTCATTTTCTGATGACAGCAATGATTACAAAACACTGGTTTTCTGAACTGACTTAACCTCATCTGCCAAGAAGTTTATTGTCGTTCACCTCTTATTTTTGTCTTGTCTAACAAATTGCACAGACCATGGAGTATGTTATGAACAAACAGTGATAATTATCTTTTTTCTTTGTAAATGTACATATCCTGAATATATTTCTTGCAGTTCATGCTTCTTGCACCATTACATGTTATGTATAACTATGTTATAGTAATTAAAGAGACAGACTAGCCCCAGAAATAGTAAAATATATAGATATGTCATTTTTGAATTAGTTTTTATTATTATTATTATTATTGGTGCATCCAAACCAATACATTTAATTTAATGTGTGCAATTGTGTTTTGTGTTTGTTCAGGGGTTACCAGTATGTTCGTGAAGCAAAAGCCTTAAAACTTGCTGAACATATGCCCACTCTGAAATAGACAATCTCCTTGTTGATTCAAGTCTTGACAATTTTTGTATATTAAATAAAATATATTTTCCATTTTTGTTCTACTGTATCATCACCTCTCTCCTACACAAGGTATTGGACTTTAGGAACAAAAGGCTGTCGGTTAAGTTCTCTTTAAACTCATTACATCAAAAGTCCCTAAATCTGTTAGTGTAATACTTAAATAACTGACAAAACAATTGTTATTCCCCAAAGTGAATTAACCCTTTATTATTGTGTTTTTATTTTTTTTTTTTGTTTTTTTTTAACATGAAGAATTGCAGTTTTGCAGTTGATGCTCCTGCTTTAATAATGGTGTGTTTTGTTTTTATTATTATTTATTTATTTATATATATATTTTTTTTTTTGATAGGGGAAGCTGAATCAGTCAGGGCAGGTGTTGTGTACAGCATTAGATTTTCAATCACCACATAGGCCATTGTTTGAGCAGGCATCGTTTGACACTACCAGGACTAATAGATTTCTGTTTCTAATCTGTATCTCTCTGGAAAATGGGAATGATGTAGCTATTTCTATCTTTCTTTCTTGCATGTATGTAACAGAAAACAAAGAAAGATCAAGAAAAGACATTCAACTACGTGAACAGAACTTGTAAGTGTTTTTGTAAATTCTTTTAAATCTGTCCAAAGTAACTGTATTGTTCTTAAATAAAATCAATCAAAATTATCAACAAGGAGTGGTTATGAATAACCCCTTTTTTGTATCTCGAATGAATAAACAATAGTACACTACCTATTACAATTCTTTTGTTAACATTTAAAAGTAGATTTTAATTCACTGTTTTCTTTCATATAAAGAGGCCGAAAATTTTAAAAAGGCGTCCTCAAAATGTCAAGTTGTATTCTTTTTACTTTATTTCTTTTTACTTCCAGCATCAGTCAAAAATGACTAGATGACCCTGTGATATCTAATCAGATCCCAATTCCCCCTCACCTTTTATACCTGACTAGACAGGGTCAACTGGCTCCACCAGTTTATACCTTATGTTATCAGAGGTGATGACTTTGTTAAAGACTGTATTTAGTACTGTGTAAAAATATTGGGCTATTCAAAAAGCTGATTTTTTTAAGGCTGGTTTTTCTGGACATTAAGTGTTTGTTTGCTTCTTAAGACAACTGCTATGTATGTATATATATGTGTGTGTGTGTATATATATATATATATATATATATATGTGTGTGTGTATATATATATATATATATATATATATATATATATATATATATATATATATATATATATATATACTGCTCAAAAGAATTAAAGGAACACTTTTTAATCAGAGTATAGCATAAAGTCAATGAAACTTATGGGATATTAATCTGGTCAGTTAAGTAGCAGAGGGGGTTGTTAATCAGTTTCAGCTGCTGTGGTGTTAATGAAATTAACAACAGATGCACTAGAGGGGCAACAATGAGATGACCCCCAAAACAGGAATGGTTTAACAGGTGGAGGCCACTGACATTTTCCCTCCTCATCTTTTCTGACTGTTTCTTCACTAGTTTTGCATTTGGCTACCGTCAGTGTCACTACTGGTAGCATGAGGCAATACCTGGACCCTACAGAGGTTGCACAGGTAGTCCAACTTCTCCAGGATGGCACATCAATACGTGTCATTGCCAGAAGGTTTGCTGTGTCTCCCTGCACAGTCTCAAGGGCATGGAGGAGATTCTAGGAGACAAGCAGTTACTCTAGGAGAGCTGGAGAGGGCCATAGAAGGTCCATAACCCATCAGCAGGACCAGTATCTGCTCCTTTGGGCAAGGAGGAACAGGATGAGCACTGCCAGAGCCCTACAAAATGACCTCCAGCAGGCCACTGGTGTGAATGCACTGACCAAACAACCAGAAAGACTTCATGAGGGTGACCCAAGGGCCCCATGTCCTCTAATGGGCCCTGAGCTCACTGCCCAGCAGCATGCAGCTCGATTGGCATTCGCCATAGAATACCAGAATTGGCAGATGCACCACTGGTGCCCTGTGCTTTTTACAGATGAGAGCAGGTTCACCCTGAGCATGTGACAGAAGTGAAAGGGTCTGGAGAAGCCATGGAGAACATTATGCTGCCTGTAACATCATTCAGCATGAGCAGTTTGGTGGTGGGTTAATGATTGTCTGGAGGCATATCCATGGAGGGTCACACAGACCGCTACAGGCTTGACAAAGGCACCTTGGCTGCCATTAGGTATCAGGATGAAATCCTTGGACCCATTGTCAGACCCTGTGCTGGTACAGTGGCTCCTGGTGCACGACAATTCCTGGCCTCATGTGGTGAGAGTATGCAGGCAGTTCCTGGAGGATGAAGGAATTGATACCATTGACTGGCCACCACACTTTCCTGACCTAAATCCAAAAGAACACCTCTGGGACATTATGTTTTGGTCCATCCAATGCCACCAGGTTGCACCTCAGACTGTCCAGGAGCTCAGTGATGCCCTGGTCCAGATCTGGGAGGAGATCCCCACAACACCATCTGTCATCTCATTAGAAGCATGCACCGATGTTGTCAGGCATGTATACAAGAACACAGGGGCCATACAAAGTGCTGCATACAATTTTGAGTTGCTGCAATTAAATTTTGGCAAAATGGACTAGCCTGCCACATAATTTTTTCACTCTGATTTTTGGGGCGTCTTTGAATTCAGGGCTCTGTAGTTTGATCATTTTCATTTCCATCAAACGATGTGGCATCCTTTCGTTCCTAACACATTACCCAGTCTATATCAGTATAGATATCCAGGAGGTTTTCTTTTTCCTATTGAGATCTGATGTGTTTTCAAAGTGTTCCTTTAATTTTTTTCAGTTTATATATATATATATATATATATATATATATATATATATATATATATATATATATATATATATATATATATATATAATTAGTTTGTTATTTGTCTACAAGGGGAAATTATAACTATAGACTAAATACTAATACTGATACAGTTAAAAGTAATAAATATTTCTTCTGTTTTCCAAAAAATGTATTGATCCATTTGTGAGATGAGTAGAACAAAACAAGTTTGATTTCCAAACCTCCCCTTGAAACATCCTATCCTTTCCATTCGTTTGTTCATTTAAATCAGTGGTGCTATTGGTGAAATTTTAATGAGGTAGAGATCAGCTGAAACATTCATGCTAATCGTGAATTTTAACTAATAGTGGGTTTATAAGGTTATACCACAAATACTGGGGTGCCTCAAGGAGAGGTTTGAAAATGGCTACCATAATATTCTGACAGATATAAAATCATATTTTTATTTAAACAGGGTTGTAGTCAGTGAATAACAGCACCCGTAAATGGATGTTCAAGAAGTTATATTAAAGCTGTCATAAAAAAGACTAATAAAGCCGTGAAAGATGAAAACAAGAAATGCAGTTGAAGATGTAAATCTTTCTGCATCCGATCCAGGGTGATCTAGCATCCAACTATACCCTTTGATCTTGCAAAGAAGTGTTAAAAGAAATGGGCTTTTTAGAGCATGTTGCAGTCAAGAACTCATTCTTGTAGAAAGGTAACAAGCTGAAGAGATTGCAGTACATGACAGATCTTAAAATTTGGATTTCTTAAGACTTTTTCCTACTGGGTGTCGCTCCAAAATTTAAGTTTTTGGCAAGAAATACATTGAAGTGTGTTTGCAGTACTCTGTGCGCAACAGTAGGTCTGTCACAGTCTTGGGCTACATTTTAGCCAACATTGTAGGGGATCTTGAAAAAATGATGAAATAATGACTGGAGAGGAATATAAACAGTTTTAATTTATTAGGCCGTAACTTCAGGTAAATAACTCATTGTTATAATCTTTGGCTTTCAGCATGATAATGACCCCACAGATATTGCAAACGGGATTAAAGCCACCTTAATACCTAATTGCAGCTGAAGTTCTGTGGGGTGTAGGAAAAAAAAACAAAAATTGACCAAATTCTTGTAAGAAGCTTAGAAGAGTTTATTACAGTACTATATGAAAATACTATACAGCAGTGTATAATATTTTGTATTATAAGGAAGGACACATAAAATTATGACTTAATTTTTATTGAATCTAATAAAATTAAATTCTAATTTAATATTTCCAGGAGCAAATAAACATTTACTGCCCAGATACATAGCTTTAAAATGAGTTTTCCTTGGTGATCTAGAGTTTTGCACAGTACTGTTTAAGTAAATGTAATATATTTAAACGTTTCCTAATACCTTCTTTGTATGGTGCTATATTAAAAGTCAGAATAATAGAAAAGAAATGGGAAAGCATCTAAGCACTGCAGCTGGTTGAAAAAAGTCTGGTTTGTAACAGAGGTGTTAGAATAATACAGTCCCACACAGACGTCTACCTACTTTAAGAAAATGTTACTTCTTTAATTATTGGGTAATTCATTAAAGACAAAAAACTTCACAGGTGTGGCTGGATATAAAAAGTGCACATCCATATTGTGTATGTAGACTAGTACACTCTGTTTTCTTCTTCTGATAAGTATTTAAAATATAGTCTTTGTGCATTGGACCAAAAGTTATGGGAATTCAGTAATTCTAATCTGAGCACTTGGCAAACACTAAGGAGACAGTGAATTAAAACCCTTTAACATGACTCATGACTGAACAATTTTGTATCTGCAGGGCAATAGCAAACTAAGAAGGCTGCCTGCAAAAACAAGCATGTGTTGAGCAAATAATGCAAACTTTCAATCAATAAAACGGTGCTTTCCTTTTAGTAAAGCATAAGACTTTGACCATATCTGCCAGAGGTTGCACTTTGGCATGTTGGAGAGCTCTTAAACTCCTGGGCTAAAGATTTTTTTGTTTAAATACTTCTCACGTTTTACATATCAGTTTCTTTTTGTTTATATTGAATGCATCTAATTTAAAGCCAAAAATATAATACCTTTCAATCTTGGTATGAGAAGAATATTCCTCTTTGTAATGTGTTCGTTATGCTTCCTAGAGTGCAGATGCTTTATAAATTATGCAGTTGTTTTATGAAGTAAGGCTATATATAAAAACAAATACTTCACTGGATATGTTCCTTTTAGTTTTGGAAACTGTATTGTACCAAATCTTCTGAAGTCAGCCTTGCACAAAAGTGCAAAATGCATTAAGAACAGTATACAGTATTAAGATAATCAGAGATTTTATGTGCAATATACCTAAATATTATGTATAAAAGTGGTGTTTGTTTAAGAAATAAGGTGTTTTAATTTGCATAGTGGTTTTATTTATTTATGAAATCTATATAGGCAAGAAATATATGTGTACAGAATTAGAAAATCTCTGACTGAAAATTGTTTGTTAATCTATGTACAGTCTGAGCAAGGGAACTGGTAAAGTCCCATAGGAATTGAATGTGCAATCCCAAAATTTTACCACACTACCTGCATAAGGGAAGGGCTGCTCACTTTCCCGTAACACAGTTTAGAATACACATATGTTTTGTGCCTATTTTAATTAGTTCTAAAACAGATTCCTGCATTTATTTTAGTTCTACTTGATATTGCAATTACAGGTAAAGTGGTGCTAACACATTTAAGAAAAAACTAAAATGCTAGTAATATCTGCTAAGTTGCTGTGCTGTGCCTTATTTAAGGTTGTGGGGTGCTCTGCTTAAAAAAGTAATATTGTTCATAGATTATTTTGATGTGCCATTTTTATTTTCTTCAGATCTTTTGTGTAATAAGCCTGTGCAATTTTAAAAAAAATTGGAAGAGTAGTAGATTTTTTTTTCTTGTTTCAGTGAAGTTCCCAAAAGCGGATTTACTGAACAATATGCAATATTTGCTACATAGTTTCAAAATATGGTTTAAAATTACTTTCAGGGTGGGTTCATTGACTTACTCAAAACTTCCATGCATATGCCTTTATGGAGAAGCATAGCAAAACTGGGGAATTAAACAGCTTTCTAGCTGTTAATCCTGAAGCAGAATTTATATTTTTATAAAGTTGCACTGACTTGTTTTGTTGCATGCGAAGACAAGTATAGCTGCTGTAACATGCTTTTTAAAATTCTTTGGGTGGAAGGTTCTTGAGCTACTTTTAGCTGCTATGTTCATAATTAAAGAAAAAATTCTAAGCTTTGTAAAAAGCTTTAATTACACATACTTTTTATTTTCACATTGAAACTATTATGTCAGAAATACTTAATAGCTTCTCTGTTTTTTCTAAGATATTTAGTAACTTTTCATGTGTGGTATACTTGTGGCACATACACACTTTCAAATTTGTGCAACGTAATTTTTTAAACCCTTTGAAATAGTATTCCCTGTAAAAGACATGAATAATAAAATACGGCCAGGTAAGAGTTATGGGAATCAGTACTCTGTTTTCCCACCTCTTAGTACATTTGTTCACAAGTGTTGCTGCTTGCAGCTGTAATTCATTCCTGTGTCGATTTTTGATAAACAGCAAGTGCATCCATATGTGCAAAGGGGAGAGGTAATCAAACAGTTAAATTAAATCTTAAGATTTTTATATTTCAATTAATGACCAGAAGTATGCGTTTAGTTTGCAATGGAGTGGTGTCCCATTCGTGTCTGATTTGTGCCATGCAGTGAGACTGCTGGGATAGGTTCCCGCTCCCATGATTAAGTGGGTACAAAAATCCAATTGTATGTTTATGTACATCTGCAAGTGAAGTACAAGGCGTAAAGGAGTGAATTAAATCCTGAAAATATGAGTATAAATACAGTATGTATTTTTAGACAGTTAAAAAGGATGATTGCCAAATTCACATACTATGAAGTCTAGAGAAGTATATGGAAAAACTATACAGGCAATGGGAAGTAAAGATGTTCAGAATATAGTAATGTTCGAAACCAGCAACTCATTCCAAAGTAGTAAACAGTATAACCAAAATACAAAAACGTTAGGACTTGTAAAAGTTAAAAGAAGGCTAGCATAACTATATTTGAGATTTTTCTCTAGACATTCTGCAAATGGGTAGAGCCTCACCATTTAAAGGTTTTTAAACTCAGCTGTGTGTCACATAGCAGCTTTAAAGCTATTAAATAGTAAAAGTGGTATGAGATGCCAGTACATCACTAATAATCTTTTTTTTTTGTTCTTTTTCCTCTCTTTCCTGCTGTCTTTTTCTTGTCTAACTAGTGCTTACACTACTTTTTCCTTTTTTTCTGTTTTTATTTAAGCCAGCAATATGTGTACAATTTAACAGCACAGGTTAACTTATGTTTCTTCCTCTTCGGTATTACTGCTGCTTCACTGCCTGCTTATCTGCCTTATTTTGACACCTAACAACACAGCAGTCCTAACTTCATCAAGAAGAATAAAAAGACAAAAGAATAAGATATAGCTGGAACATTTTTACATCAGCACCACTACTTCCTTGTTTTTTATTAACTTTAGAAGACATGAATTTCAAACTGAATTTTCTTAAAAACATTTTTTTACTCCCTCTTTACTTGTTGATATGGCTGTATACAATCTTTACTTTTATTCCATGGTATTTTCTTACCGATGCTCAAATGAAAAGGACAATGGCAAAACGGATAAAGGCAAAGTCAACATCAGGGAAGCAATCAGGCCCTTACCGATCTGTGGACCGCTTTGACTGCCTGTCTACAATGGACTTTCCTGGAGTTGATACCTTGGATAAGTTGTTCGATCATGCAGTGAAGAACTTTTCAAAAGCCGAATGCCTTGGCACCAGGGAAGTGCTGAGTGAAGAAAATGAAATTCAACCCACCGGAAAAGTCTTTAAAAAGGTATTGCACTTTTAATCTATAATGCTACAACCATACATTTTTAATTTGTTGGAAAATAGTGGTGAAGTGATACCCTAATATTATTTCAAATTTAAAACAGCATTTTGGACCAGAAAAATCAAATCCTTTTCAGAAATACTATAGCATTTCTCATTTTGTATTTACAATGGCATTAAAGGTATTCTCCCACATCACATTTCCCCAGATTGTATTATTTAGTAGTATTAAATCTTCATTTAATGGATATGCTTGCCAATGATGACAAAAAAATATCTCTATCAATGCAAAAACAGAATTGTACAGATCTTCAAATCCACAAATATTCTCTCAATTTGTGGTGACTTAAAAGAATAATAATTGATGTAAACAATTTGAAAATTAACTTTAAGGAATCTAACTGCCTGTCAGTTTTTCTATAATTAAGGTGTTCCACTTAACTCTATTTTAAATACATTGACCTCTGGACAATCACAAATCTGATAATAGACTGGTTTTAGTCTAGAAATCCCCCATGACCCAGTGGTAGCTATAACAGAATGCCTGTCATAATTAAAATGGGAGAAACTTTGGATTTGATATTAATGCCTTTGGTGAAGAATGCATAAATATTAAACTTGGCCATGTTTTACCAAAAGACTCTATGACCCACTATATAAGAATTATGTGGTTTAATTAGACCAAAACTGGCATCTGTATGCTGAAAATATCTTTGGGTTAAATGTGATACCACACATCACACTGACACAGCCTTCCCTTTAAATAAGGTGTTTTGAAGGGTTGCATTGGAACAAATAACTTTTATAGTCACTGTATGGCATATCTAACTTGTTTATTGGCCATTTTAAGAAAGTGTGAATGCCTAAAGTATTGAATTTGTAACCATGAGGGTATGTCCAATACATTTTTTTTTGTTTGTTTTGTAAACATTTGACCTTTCAAAGTTTAATTCAGTTAATCTCTACTACTTAATCGAATACTGACTGCCATTTCAGGCAAAATTATGCTCCTGTACAGAGTAGAGTTCTGGTGCTTTCCTTCTGGAATTGTGTATTCCCATTCATCCCTAAGTTCCATTATTGTAACAGTCCACATTAATGACGCTTATAATGTATAAGTGAACAATGTAATGGTGCTGGACCAAGGAACAATAAACACCTGCCAATCCCATACTTCTGGCAGCTCCAAGTATCCTTGTTGGTGTATTAAATTTATTTAGTAAGTGTTGTCCAGGCATTGGCCTTACCCACATGTCCCTGACACTTGGTGACTGTTTAGCATGTCTTGTCACCTCACTAAGCCAATGTCTATTTATCCCCCACACTTGCACGTTTGTTTTTGTTTGCTATTAATGAATTTCATTCTGTAATTCTTAGTTTTCATTTTTTTGCTTACACTTTTTTGTATATTTTGTAAACACTTGCTGGACTACCTGCAGATGCTTGTCCTTATATCCTTGCATTTTTTTAGATATCCAGATGAAGGAAGAAAACAATTGAAATATGAGTGTTTTTGTGGACATACAAAAATGTTCTTAAACTGACATTCAGCTCTCATTTTTTACTTTGAGCACTATTTACAAGTTATGCATCTACATTTTATACTGTTACTATGACATTCTTGTTTAATTATAACTGTTCTTTGTAAATGGGATTATATAAACAAATTCCATGTTTGCAGGTGGACATATTGTTGCATGCAAAATAAAACGGGTAAAATTGGAAATCAATAATGTGCAAAAGTAACTGAAAATGCAATGATTAATCATTTCAAGCAAGAGAAATAAGCAAGACAGGGACTAAAATAGCTGGATACTAAATTTTGACAATCTGGCTTACCTATACAGCTTTGTTTAATTGAGCCTTTGGCAAAGAGTTGTAATGGCCTGCTAGTCCAGACGGTGTTTTGATGTTTTTAATTTTGTTTGTCTGTTTTGAAATTATCCAGTAGAGCAGCAAGTTAAGTGAAGAGTTTGTCAAGGAGAACCAACCCCAGAAATATATTCAAACTTCTTCACACCTTACTTCCTGCTGCCAATATCCTTGTCCATACAATGCAGCACAAGCTGAATGGCAATGGTATTCATCCAGGACAAAAAATGAATATTTCAGAATTATACCAAAACATTATGGAGGAGAACCCCTCAAGCCAAAATTGGGTTACCTGGCATAGCAATGACTGTATATTCTAAAAATTAAGGTTTGGGGTGTGTGGTATTTAGAGATAAACTCAAAAGATGCCTTGTGGTAAGATTTAGATTGGGCTATCTAAGCAAGACAGTCATAAAATATGGAGCAGACATAAAAGCTTTGAGGAAGACAGGCAAAACGTTCTCTATGTAGATAGATGGAAACTACCAAATGTTCAATTGCTATTCTGGCTGCCAAAGGATGTACTATTTTATTTTATTACTAGCAAAATACCCGCTTCGCAGCGGAGAAGTAGTGTGTTAAAGAAGTAATGAAAAAGAAAAGGAACCATTTTAATAATAACGTAACATGATTGACAATGAGTGTTGCTGGCATATATATATATATATATATATATATATATATATATATATATATATATATATACACATACACATATCCATACATACAGTGGTGTGAAAAACTATTTGCCCCCTTCCTGATTTCTTATTCTTTTGCATGTTTGTCACAAAAAATGTTTCTGATCATCAAATACATTTAACCATTAGTCAAATATAACACAAGTAAACACAAAATGCAGTTTTTAAATGATGGTTTTTATTATTTAGGGAGAAAAAAAATCCAAACCTACATGGCCCTGTGTGAAAAAAGTAATTGCCTCCTGAACCTAATAACTGGTTGGGCCACCCTTAGCAGCAATAACTGCAATCAAGCATTTGCGATAACTTGCAATGAGTCTTTTACTGCGCTCTGGAGGAATTTTGGCCCACTCATCTTTGCAGAATTGTTGTAATTCAGCTTTATTTGAGGGTTTTCTAGCATGAACTGCCTTTTTAAGGTCATGCCATAGCATCTCAATTGGATTCAGGTCAGGACTTTGACTAGGCCACTCCAAAGTCTTCATTTTGTTTTTCTTCAGCCATTCAGAGGTGGATTTGCTGGTGTGTTTTGGGTCATTGTCCTGTTGCAGCACCCAAAATCGCTTCAGCTTGAGTTGACGAACAGATGGCGGACATTCTCCTTCAGGATTTTTTGGTAGACAGTAGAATTCATGGTTCCATCTATCACAGCAAGCCTTCCAGGTCCTGAAGCAGCAAAACAACCCCAGACCATCACACTCCCACCACCATATTTTACTGTTGGTATGATGTTCTTTTTCTGAAATGCTGTGTTCCTTTTACGCCAGATGAAACGGGACATTTGCCTTCCAAAAAGTTCAACTTTTGTCTCATCAGTCTACAAGGTATTTTCCCAAAAGTCTTGGCAATCATTGAGATGTTTCTTAGCAAAATTGAGACGAGCCCTAATGTTCTTTTTGCTTAACAGTGGTTTTGCCTTGGAAATCTGCCATGCAGGCCGTTTTGCCCAGTCTCTTTCTTATGGTGGGGTCGTGAACACTGACCTTAATTGAGGCAAGTGAGGCCAGCAGTTCTTTAGACGTTGTCCTGGGGTCTTTTGGTTGATGATCAGAAACATTTTGTGTGACAAACATGCAAAAGAATAAGAAATCAAGAAGGGGGCAAATAGTTTTTCACACCACTGTATACACATATATATATATATATATATACACACACACACATACATCCACATATATATATATATATATCTACATATACACACACACACACACACACACACATAAACATATACATACATATCTACATATACACACACGGGGGTGGCAGAATCCATCAAGGAAGAAAAATGAACAACATTATTTGTACAAAATCTTATTTATCCATTCCTAAATAATTAAATGGGCAGGCTATTTCGTATCAGTGCAATACGCTTTTTGTTAAAACGGATGACTCCCACTCTTACGTGCAAGCCTGCGTGGATATTATGAACTATCGTATCTGTTCAAGTTCTATTTAAATTTTAAATAGAAGGAATTTTTATTTAGTCGACAGAAATATCTTTGGTAGGAATGGAAGTTAAATGTAGGCATCATTGCATAAATTTTTCTTCACCATACAAATATAAAGAGTAAATTCGCCTTACATTCCAACCAAAGATATTTGTGTCGACTAAATCAAGGATTTCAAACTCAATTGCACAGGGGACAAAATCCAAAACACGCTTTAGGTTGCGGGCCGAACAGGATAAACATTTATTGAACACACTAAAACTAAACTTTTAAAACTTCAAAACTTTTAAAACTTAACTTTTTTGAACATAAATATGAATAAAAACAGACAGGTATATTATTCCGGAATAAATCAACTCAAACCTTAAATAACTTATAATATTTTGCTCTCCATAAAAATATATCCTGTCTAAATTATACAAGTTAGAAATAAAGTAAACGTTAAAAGAACAAACATTCAAATTTCTTTACTCTTATGTAATCTTATATAAAAAATAAACTTAAATTTTAAATATCCCAAAAGATTTTGCTCTCCATAAAAATATATCCTGTCAAAATTTTACAAATTCAAATATGAACATGCTGCATAACAAAACCTGGAAATATAAATAAAATGTGTTCTTTTCAGCAATAACAAATCAAATCATTCAGTTGTCTTTGCTCATATGTCATTTTATCAGAGCTGGACGCCTGGCATCTTTTTGGCAACAAGTTCGTTTATGTTTGGTGTGAGGTTCTGTGTTGTGGAGATTCTCAGGATGGACTGCAGGTGCTCATCAGTGAGGCGACTCCTGTGTGCTGTTTTGTTAGTCTTCATCACTAAGAAGAGCTTCTCACACAGATATGTGCTACCAAACATGCACAAGGTTCAAGTTGCATGTAGACGGAGCTGGAGCATTTCTGCGGGAATGGAGTGAATAAACTGTGCGGGCCCTGCAGTATCGTACTTTGCCTTCAGTGTGCCATTACACTGCAGCTCAATCACCTCCATCTGAATCAGCACAGGTGCAGTTTCCACATCGACTGCAAATGGGTTGCGAAACAACTCAAAATTCCTTTTTTGTTCTTCAAAGTCACCAAAGCGCCGTGCGAACTCAGTGCGCTCAGTTTATCAGCAAAGTGCGTATTTGGGAACACCGTTGTGCCGACTTGGTTCAACATTACTTGGCAACAGGGAAGTGGGGCAAGTTGCACTGGTGCATTTGTGTCTCCTATAAAAGCAGCTTCACTTGAAATCACTTTGTGATTTTACACGGGTGAAAACGTCTGCTGAAGTGTCAGATTCTTCTTTAACTCTTCTGCTTTCTGTATCTTCTGCATTGCATTCAGGTCTTTCAGGTTATCCCAATGTTTTGTGTCATAGTGCCGTCTTAGATTAAATTCTGTAATTACAGCCACATTAGCTCCACAAATGAGACACACGGGTTTACCGGCAATGTCAGTAAACATATACTCAGCCTCTCATCGGTTTTTAAAGGCTCTATTTTCAGAATCAACTTTTCTCTTTGGCATCGTTTGGGCTACCTTCGCAATAACTTGCAGCATCATAAGCTAGACTTGATTAACGCAGTAAGTGTTCGGCAAGGCAGCTGAAGCGCTGCATTATGGGATCTGTAGTTTATTGTGTTACCAGCGCTTCTTATCCCCGGGCCATTAATAACAATAATATATAAAATGATCTTGCAGGCTGGATATAATTACACGCCGGGCCGGATGTGGCCTGAGGGCCTTGAGTTTGACACATATGGACTAAATAGAACTTGAAAAGATATATTTTTTCGAATGTTATCGCGCAATTCAGATCGAGTTGACGCGCACTACATCGAGCGCGCGTGCTATTGTGGTTTTGCCTGCGTGCCTCAATAAGTCTCCCTCCCCTCGCTCTTACTTTTTTACCGTTCATCTAATGCATACACTGAGTATGGCTTTACCAAAACAATTATTTATGGCAAATCGATTATTCATAAAGCTTCAATTGTTGATCTGTTTTTCTGTGTTAACCTCATATTTTTTCATACTTCTTCTCAAACCAAGGGTGTGCGAGGGTAAAAATCGGGAATCGCTGATCAATGTAATCGGTGTACCATGAAGTCATGCATTGACAGAAGTTCCCCTTTCTTTGTATTGCAAAGTGTGATTAAATGCGTGATTTTTTTAACACGTTATGGAACATATGCATCGAAGCTTCTCAGCTGTGCTTGTGCTAAGAAAAGGAAAAAATAAACGTAACACGATTGTCAATGTAACCTTTTGTAAGTAGTGCCTGGAGGATTCAGTGTTGAGAAACTGTAGAGACAGCGTGTGTATTAACTTGTGGATTTTTCTGTGAGTATTTGGTGGCAGCGTCACAAAGTCGCTTCCATAACACTGCGTGCGTTAGCTGTGGAGCTCAGCTCAGCGCGAAATGAGTTGAATGGGACGGGAGATGATGACATGACTCCCCCACCCGCCTTAACTGTCAATCCCCCACAAACACAGTCTCTCGGAATTTGCATAAGCACAGCCCTTCGCGTGCAATTTTAACTTAGTTACAAAGAGATCAAAACTCTCGTTTATATCCTGCGTCCTCTCAAACTTGTATCCCGCATTACCCGTGGGCATGACAAACGCCAGCGGCAGCCTGCCTATGAACTTAATTTAAACTTTAGGTTTACACCTTGCTTTGTTTCCGAAGTAGCAGCACTCATGAATATGGTTGTATATGTCACTCGCTCGCTTCTTATTGTTTCGCTGCCTTCATAATTATATAATGCATGTTTTCTTCAGCGCTTTTTTGAGCTCTTCCTGGTTTTCTTTGCACTGCGTTGACAGTCAGTTCAGTTGATTACGTGGGAGGCGTGATGATGTCACGCGAAACTCCGCCACCACGGCTTTCAAGCTCAACTCCATTACAGTAAATGGCGAAAAATAGCTTCCAGTTATGACCATTACACGTAGAATTTCGAAATGAAACCTGCCCAACGTTTGTAAGGAAGCTGTAAGGAATGAGCCCGCCAAATTTCAGCCTTCTACCTACATGGGAACTTGGAGAATTAGTGATGAGTCAGTCAGTCAGTCAGTGAGGGCTTTGCCTTTTATTAGTATAGATATATATTACAATACTGCAGACCATTGTTAGGACACTCAAAGAAATCATTTTTAAAGTTGGTTATCAAACACATGGAATGGAACTTGGGTGCTTCGGGGAGTGGTTTCTCCACCAAACCTTTGTTGTTTATGCCATTTCACATGATATAAATGTTCTAGGAAAACCACAGACACGCTTGTCATTTTGTCAAAATATGTTTATTGTAATGTTTTATGATTATTTGCTTTAAACACACTTTTCTTGGCTGGTCAAAGACATTAGCACAGTGCCCTATATAATATGTTCTTGCTTGTGTGGTGGGAAGTTTTGACCCTTGCTAACTACCACTTCAAAAAAAACAGTACAAATTATGTTCAGATGGGAATTAAAGAGGGAGCAATAAACACTGCCACAAGAATAATTTCTACAGCAGTGTTACAGTGACAGAAGGATTCTTGTAGACTAAGTGAGAAGATGCCAGTTATACATCAGGAAGATCGGTCAGCAGCCAATCCTGATAGATGCACAGTTTGGCCCATTTATTTATAAACAAGGGCAGATAGCCTGGAGGATACTGTAACAAAATAGCCATTTAAAGACCGGTCACTGCTCTGGTGCACTGTTTTTATGGTACCCAGGTAATGATGTGGCTTGTTGGCACTTAATTATTATAGGCCTGTGTCTGACCCCAAAATGGGTTTTGCCACACCCTGCAAGTTGCAAATTAAGTTTAATGTGGAAAGGTGAGGTGGAGCAAAGTCTTGCAGACCGGAAGGAATAAAGGGATGAAGAGGAAACCAGTGCCAATGGTAATTTGATGGGAACTAAATTTTTGTTACACTATCTATAGTTTCATCCATCATGATCTCTTGTCATCTGTTCTTTATTCCTCTGAAGAATACAACGTACATTCATTTATTAATTTTTGTGCTTTTTGGAATTTCATAGTGGTACAAAAAAAAAGATGCAGTCAGCAGATGAAATATACTCTTATTATGAACATTACAAATTTATTCAGAAACTGCAAGTATTTTTGTATTAATATATCATTCTTTCCCTATTTAAGTAAGGAAATTTGTCTGAAATAGTTGTTTGACAAGGAGGGATGTATCGCACTAAATCATTGCCTCTAATTGGCAAACTCCGAACTGTAAACTTGAATTTATTACCTATTCTGTTTTTCAGTTGATATTGGGGAACTACAAATGGATTACGTATGAAGAAATCGATGTTCAGGTGAATCACTTGGGCAGTGGCCTAGCTGCTTTGGGACAAGAACCAAAGAACACAATTGCCATTTTCTGTGAGACGAGGGCCGAATGGATGATTGCAGCTAATGCTTGTTTCCGATACAATTTTCCATGTAAGTTGTTATTCGTTAAATTTGTGTTTATTTCCTTGTTTTAATTGTAATGTTTTGCTTTTTTTAAGAAGCTGGAAAGGAGCAAACTGTTTCAAGATTGATTGCCCGTTGAACAAAAATAAATATGTAATACCAAAAAAAAGCTTAAATGTTGAAATCAAAAGTTCTAATTAAAACCACCTAATATAGATATACAGTATGTGCATTCAAATAAAGTCACAATACAAAGAAATACCATTTTTTTGGTTAGGATTCCGCTGTACTTTAATACTGGGTTTTGAATTTAATTCCATTGGCATTGTCCCAAATTTGTTTGGTTGATATAAGCATTAGTGAGCTTTTCAAATATGTTTTTCTTTTTTATGTATGTGCCTGGGGAAGGAAAATGAGTGCTTGTTTTTCATATAGGTTATTTGAAATTGTCAATGAAAACAATCTAAATAGATGTATGTATGTGTTCTTAGTACAAGTAGTCTGAAATCTGTACAAGTAAAGATGTTGCTTTTATGCCAATTAATTTAATGTCATAAAAGTCACCAGTTCATTATATAGGTAGTCAATGGGGCCAAATTTATTAGTGTCCCTACACAATACTGCTTTCATGATTTGGTTCTAAGATGCAATTCCCTTCACCTTATACATTTTGAGTTCACAGATTCATCTTCCCAGACCAGAAACATGATGTAATGTTAATTTAAAATCCAAATATGATTCTGAGTATCTGTGAATGTACTTTTTTCTCCTTCAGAGTGCTTGCATCATATCAAAGGTGAATTACTGCCTAGTGCCAACAACCTTGAATTTTCTAAGCTTGTGTAAAACAAAATGGCAAAATTTCAAAAGATGGTGATGGTGCCTCTGAGAAGAATAAGAAAAGGATTCACATGTAAATCACTTGTACAAAACGTGATTGCTTCTTTTATGTTTATTTACTTGAGCTTAAACAGTACCTAAGTCAGTTTCATACTGTGGTATACACATTTATATATCTTTACTTTTATTTTAATTATTCAATTTGAATGCTCAATATTTCCGCAGTGGTGACCTTCTATGCCACACTTGGAGAAGATGCTGTGGTTTATGGACTAAATCAATGTGACGCCACTCATCTCATTACAAGCGTGGAACTTCTTGAAACTAAACTCAAGGCAAGTCTTACCTTGTGTGATAGGGGTAGGGAATACTTTTTTTATGTCTTACACTGAGGAGTTTGTTTTTAAAATAAAGTCTTACCAATTGTTGCAGTGACTAATGGAAACAAATTGTAACTAAACAATATCTGAAAATGTTGTTTTTCATTCACATATGAAGAATCACAGGAATTGGTTCTAAGGAAAGATGTAGCACACTTAAATGTAGGCATTGTTGAGAAAACATAAACAGTTAATTACAAGCCGCTTAGTTAAGCAGGGTATCTAGTAGATTCTGACTGGTTTCTGTTTTTGTGTTCTATAACTAGGCAGAAGTAAATCGAGTTGATGATTGTTTTTTATTGAATTGTATTAAATGTACATTTTTTTGTATTGATACAGAACAATATAAATAAGAACAGTCATTCCTTACCTTGCAAAGCCCAAATTGTAGCTTGTCTTGGTGTAAATGTTTTGTGTGTGCCCTATAGTAGACTGTCTTTACGTCAAGGGCTGATTGATCTAGGGAAATGCACCATAAATCGCCAGATACAGTAAATAAATTTCCGGAAAATATTTATGTCATAAAATTTAAATTCGAAACATTTTGAAAGTAAAATATATATTTGTGTTGAAATTACATATTTGTTTTTTCCCCATTCTGTATCATACTGTAAATGTATTACATAGCATTTTATTAGACAAGAAGAAACAAAGTTTTAATTGTTATACTGTATTTTCATGTAATGGTTTATTTCTGTTTTTTCTTTAATGTATTTTAGTTTTTGATTTATATTTATTTATTTATATTAAACACACCATGTTTGATTCTGCTATATCCTTCCTACTTTACAAACAGGGTATTTTATCGCAGCTTCACAATCTGAAGCATGTCATTTATGTTGATAAAAAGAACATCCAGACAGCCGATTATCCTAAAGAAATCCAGATTCACAGCTTAGAGTCTGTTCAGGAGATGGGAGCCAAACCTGAACACTGTAAGTTGAATTTTTTTTTTCATTAGTTTGGGTAACTTGATTTAGAATTTTTGTTAGTATGTACTGTATATGTAAATAAATCAAAAGTATCTCTTTAATGAAGATCCTATAAACAGAATCGTCATTATTTCCAAGTTATATCTTTTTTTATCAATGGACTATAATTATTATGCATTAAATTAATACATTTAAATTTTGCAAAAGAAAAGGATGCTAGTTTTAAGCAATAATTTTGTTGCATGGTTGTGTACTGCTTAGTGCTCATGTGGTGCTAATATATCCAGTAATGTAGAAAATTATCAGAAGCAAGGTGAGTTATTACTCTTTGACTCCAAAGACATGCACAGTTCTTAAATAAAAGTTATGTTAAGACAAGAAGCAGGCTTGATATGTACACATTAATATTCTCAAATATGCTCAATCAGATTTGGGGTTGCCAAGGATCCTTTTTAGACTGGTAGGCAGAACTGGGCACAAAGCAGCAAAAAACCCAAGACAGGATGCCAGTTACATTCGGAATGTGCAGAGTCCAAACTGATAATTTCCAGGTATAGGATTTGAGCACAGGATGCTGGATTTTTGTAGATGTTAAGGCTACCCACTGTGTGGTTTTGACATTTTATAATCTATTAAATAAACATATTTATTAAAATAGATACCTAACTAAAAGGCTAATCTATACTATAATATTTGGAGTAAATGTGGTTGTGCTCCCACTACTGTATATAATTAATAAAACTGGTGAATATCAAAAGCTTAAGTGGCAACACATTCATGTGTTTTTGTTATGGCCAGTATTTAATAACAGTATTATTGTGTGTCTGGATAATTCAAGGGAAATCTATCTGTCCATCCATCCATCCTTCTGAAATGTGTATTGACAAAAAAATTGTGACAAAAGGTATGTAAGGGTATGACTACAACTTCAGATTTATTTATTAAAAAAAAACAAAACACATTTATTAAAAAAACTGGACTGGCCAAATGTTCCATTCTAGTTTTACAAAGAAAACTAGAGGGGTGGGAATTCTCATACATAGAACAGTACCATTTGTAGCATCAGATGTAGTAATGGATCCTGAAGGGAGATATGTAATGGTCATGGGAGACTTATCTAACTGTAAAATGATTTTGATAAATGTTTATGCACCTAATGTTGATGATAAGGAATTTATACAAAATTTATTTGCATCCATTCCCAATCTGAACACTCATAAAGTTATAATGGCTGGGGACTTTAATTGTGTTTTAAATCCACTTTTAGATAAGACTTCCTCCACAGGTGGAACGGCAACTAACACCGCAAAGATAATTACAAAGTTTATAACTGATCACAACTTATCAGATCCCTGGAGGTTTTTAAACCCAAATTCAAGAACATATTCTTTCTACTCACCAGTACATCATTGCTACTCAAGGATTGATTACTTCTTTATAGATAATAACTTCTTGCCTAAGATTAAATCTTGTAAATACGATGCTATTGTTATTTCAGACCATGCTCGATGATCTTGGAGCTGAAATTACTAAGCCCCATACACTCACCCGCAGATGGCCTCAACCGCTTCTATTAGCTGACGAGAATTGTACTGAATTTATATCCAAACAAATCAAATTCTTTCTAGAGACAAATACATCCCCTGAGATCTCTGCAGGAATACTCTGGGAAACTCTTAAGGCCTTCTTAAGAGGACAGATTATCTCATATCTTTCCCACAGAAATAAATCCGAGCGAAGAAAGTAGCAGAGATAAAAAGCTAAATTACTAAAATAGATGAAGAACATGCCAGAGACTCTACATAAGAGGAGGCAGGCTCTACATTCAGAATTAAACCTCTTGACAACTAAAGAAACTGAACAACTAATTTACAAATCCAGACATCATTATTATGAACATGGAGAGAAAGCTAATAAGCTTTTAGCAACAAATTCACAAGCAAGATGTGCAACGCAATCTCGTAATCACTAACACTAACGGAGATAAAATCATCGAACACAAAAATATAATGTACACTTTTAGAGACTACTATAAATCCCTATATACTACTGAGTTTAAAGAAGACAATATACAATCTAATGCATTTCTGGATACATTACAGATACCACAAATTGACGCTTTTAGTGTGGAGGAACTCGATAAACCTCTGTCATTATCAGAATTACTGGATGCTATAAAGTCACTCCAAGGTGGAAAAGCAGCAGGCCCTGACGGCTACCCTGCAGAGTTTTACAAGAAATTCTCCGCCAGCTAGCTCCCTCCTATTAGCAACATTTACAGAAGCCAGAGATAACCAATCTCTTCCACAAACCTTTCGCCAAGCACTAATCACTGTCTTTCCAAAACAAAATAAGGACTTATTACAATGTGCATCATACAGACCAATTTCACTTCTGAATAACGACGTTAAAATACTCTCTAAAATCATAGCTAGAAGGATGGAGAAAGTGCTCCCTCGTAATATCACAAGACCAAACTGGATTTATTAGGGGCCACACTTATCTTCAAATCTTCGACGCCTGTTTAATGTAATATACTCACCAACTAAATCAAACACCCCAGAAATATTATTATCATTGGATGCAGAAAAGCATTCACATGATTGAATGGAAATACCTTTTACTATTTTGGAGAAGTTTGGGTTTGGCCCAACATTTGTGCATGGATTAAATTACTGTATACTAACCCAGAAGCTTCAGTTTGCATCAATAACATTTGCTCAGACTACTTTAAACTAGAACGTGGCACAAGACAAGGATGCCCTTTGTCACCACTGCTGTTTGCAATTGCCATTGAACCACTGGCAATACATTGTCGAAATACTGATCAGATAAAGGGGATTAGCAGAGAAGGACTGGAACAGAAAATCTCATTATATGCAGATGACATGGTACTGTATATATCGGACCCAGAAAATTCTGTGCCTGCAGTCTTAGCAGCACTCACAGAATTTCAAAAGCTCTCTGGTCTCAGAATTAATCTGAATAAAAGTGTACTCTTTCCGTGAATTCTCAAGCATATAATATTAGATTAGACACCCTACCTTTTATCATTGCAGAACAGTTTAAATACCTGGGTAAACATCACAAGTAAACATAAAGCTCTTTATCAACAAAATTTCGTGTCTGCATGGAAAAAATTAAACAAGACTTGCATAGATGGTCAACCCTTCATCTCACACTAGCTGGAAGAATTAACACTGTTAAGATGAATATTCTTCCTAAGCTCCTTTTTATTTCAAAACATACCAATATACATTAATAAATCATTCTTTAAGCAATTAGATTCAACAATAACCTCATTTATTTGGAATTCAAAACATCCACGCATCAAAAGAGCGACCCTACAAAGACAAAAGGCAGAAGGGCATGGCTCTACCTAACTTGCAGTTTTATTACTGGGCGGCAAATATACCGCCCAGTAATATAAGATAAGAACCTGGACACAAATAGAAGAACATACACAGGCATGGACCGCAATAGAAGTAAAATCCTGCAGTACTTCTTTGTATTCCTTGCTCTGTGCTCCAATAAACACACGTTATCGGCAATACACTAATAACCCAATTGTGCTCCACTCACTTAGAATCTGGAACCAATGTAGAAAGCATTTTAAGACGGAGAAGCTTCTTCTGTGGCACCCTGCAAGAGAACCACCTCTTTCAACCTTCACAAACATATGCAGTTTTTAATATCTGGAAAAATTTGGAATTAACTTGCTTAGAGATCTTTATATAGACAACGCCTTTGCATCCTATGAACAATTACATTCCAAATTTAACATTCCAGCTACAAATTTCTTTCACTATCTTCAAATCAGGAACTTTGTTAAACAGAACCTTCCAGATTTTCCTCATCTTGCACCCTCATCCACGCTGGAAAAATATTGCTCAATTTCAAGGAGTTAGACTCCATCTCTACAATATATAAAATCATTTTACAATCCCTTCCTTTCAAAGATCCAAGAGGACACTGGGAAAATGACCTCTCAATTAATATATCAGAAAAGGAGTGGAAAGTAGCAATGCAGAGAATTCACTCAAGCTCCATATGCAAAGCATACAATTATACAACTCAAAATTATATATCGAGCACATCTGTCTCGACTAAAACTCTCCAAAATGTTTCCAGGGCATGATCCAACCTGCGAGCGTTGCAACCAAGCCCCAGCCTCACTGGGTCACATGTTCTGGGCCTGCACCAAATTAACATTATTCTGGACAAAAATTTTTAATTACCTCTCAGACAGCCTTGGACTCACAATCCCTCCTAACCCATTAACAGCTGTGTTTGGGGTTCTTCCAGAGGGGCTTAAAGTGGAGAAGGACAAACAAATTGTGATTGCACTCACTACACTGTTGGCACGCAGACTTATCTGATCAACTGGAAGAACCCAAACTCTCCTCTTTTAAGTCAGTGGGAAACTGATGTGTTATACTATTTGAAATTGGAAAAAATCAAATACTCAGTTAGAGGATCCGTACAGACTTTTTTCAAAACATGGCAGGATCTAATCAGTAATATTTTAAAATAAGTTTATAAAGCACAGAGAATTTATTAATTTAGGTATTTTTACAAGCCTTAAATTTTACACCGTTTGGCTTGCTCTCTCTCTCAGGGTGGGGATCGATCTGTTCTTAACATAATTCTTTTTTTTTGTAAAAACTTGATTGCTATGTATTGATTGTAATAAAATTAATAAAAAAAAAAGTGTCAATATCTGGATTATTCTCAGTTCTTATACTGGACACCACACTATATTCGCATACTAAACAATGAAAACACGTTTATGTGTGTTAGTATACTATAAGTAGATGTTCATAAATATTGGCAAATGTTCACCCATGTCTTAAATTTATATCTTCTTTTTATTTCACAGTAAGTGTTCCTCCATCTCGTCCTAGTTCTTCTGATCTTGCAGTTATTATGTATACCAGTGGTTCAACTGGCATTCCAAAAGGAGTCATGATTGATCATAGTAATCTAATAGCTGGTATGTCTGGACAGTGTGAAAGGATACCAGGTCTAGGGTGAGTACATTATTGTTCCTGGAGGTTAAAGATTCATTGAAGGGAAACTCCTTTTACAACACAATCACCCTGTTCCAATGTGATATTTTCACTATTAAAATCACAGTTTTGAATTTCTTCAGATATTTCTTACTGTATATGCATTGTTATATTTAAGCATCCGTTATTTTTAAAACTAACTTGTGACACATTATGCAGAGTGGCATCTTCATTAGGCACACCTAACTTTCCCAGGTAACTGAATGCCTAGTCGATGACAGAAACATATATGCAAACAAAGTTAATTTAAAAAAAAAAAATGCATGAGCATCACCTAATCATCTTTGTTTACAATTCAGTAAGAGAACAAGCAAGACTAAATAATTTTCATTGCTCCAAGTATGGCATGGTAGTGGGCAACAGCAGCCCAGGCATAAGTGTAGCAGGAAATTAGTAGTCTTGGGGTTTTCACATACAGCAGTGTCACAGGATTATTTGAGTGGGACACTATTCAAAAACACTCAAAAGTGCAGCTAGCCATATAAAGACTGCTAATGTAAGAAGCCTGTGGTTGCTGTGCTGAATTGTGCAAAGTAACAAGTAGGCTACAGTCAATCAACTAAAAAAGTTGAGTGCAACTATGACAGTGACAGTCCTATTATAATGCACAGCTTCTCATGCTTTTTTCACAAATACCGTCTGACTGCCAGTGACCCAAATGAGATCCAATTCTATTAATTGCAATGGCAAAGGAATGCAAAACAGTAAGCCCAGTGGATATAAAATGAAAAAGAAATTAAAACCTTTCATATTTGGATGAATCTTCGTTCCTGCTGATTTATGCTCATGCTATGTCCAGGGTTCTGTGCACACTTCACATGTCCATTGATGCCTCTTGCTGGATGTCTACAGTGCAAACTGCATGTTGTTTTCTGTTGGTGTTATTGTAGTAATATAGCATAACTTTGTTGTTGTTAGTTGAACGATATTTGAAAGCTACAGCATATACTATATGGCCATATTATTGAGTTCAGGTGGCTTTAGCTGCACCCATTGCTAACAGGTGCATGAAATCAATCATATAGCCATGCAATTTCCATTGACAAACCTTGGCAGTAAAGCAGGTCATACTGGAGAACTCAGTTACCTTAAATGTGATCCTGTGTTAGGATTCCATCTTCTCCACAAGTCGGTCCATGAAACTTCTGCTTTGCTAGATCACTAGGTTAGTGTAAGTACTAATATTGTGAAGCGGAGCAATAGCAGTTCCACCATGAAGTGGTAGATCATGCAAACTTCCAGAGTGGGGCCACTGCGTGATAAAGATCATAGTGTGTAAAAATCACGTACACTCTTATTACATTACTCACAACTGAGTTCCAAACTGCCTTTGAAATCAGCATCAGAAGCTTCATGAAATGGGTTTACATACCTAAGCAGGTGCACACAAGCATAAGATCAGTATATGCAATTCCAAACGTTGGCTGGAGTGCTGTAAAGCATGCCACCATTAGACACTGGAGCAGTGGAAACATGTTCTCTGGAGTGATGAATTGCATTTCACTATCTGCCATTCTGATGGACAAATCTGGGTTTAGCTGATGCCAGGAGATCACTGCCCTTCAGACTACATAATGCCTAGTTTAAAGTTTGGTAGAGGAGGGATAATGGTCTGAGGCTGTTTTTTAGGGAGGTAGTTGGGCTTTCTTTCTTCCAGTGAAGGGTACTGTTAATGCTAAAGCATATGAAGATATTTTAGACAATTGTGCAGTTCCAGCTTTATGGCAGTATTTTGGGGAAGTTCCTTTTTCTGTTCCAGCACAATAGTACCCCTATGCACAGAGCCAGGTCTATAAAAATGTGCTTTGACAAGTTTGGTGTGGATAAATTCAAGTGGTCTGCACAGAGCCTTGACCTCAACCCTCTGGAACACCTTTGGGATGAAGTGGAATGCTGATTACAAACCAGGTCTTCTCATCCAACATCAGTACCTCACCTCACAAATGCTCCTTAGGCTAAATAGTCACAAATTCACACAGAAACACTCCAAAAAGTGATGAAAAGCCTAGACCAGAAGAGTGGAGGTGGTTACACCAGTAAAAGAGGGGCCAGATCCATATCTGTGCCCATGATTTTGGAATGGCATTGCTAACAAGCTTGTACAGGTGTAATGGTCAGGTATCCACACACTTTTTGCCATGTAGTGTATCTCAAAATTGTTGCTAATGACATGCATCCCTTCGTTTTGACAATATACCCTTCTGTGGGGTTTTGGGGTGGAACAGTTCTTGCTGCCTTAGTAGAAATGTTCAGGAATTGCTACAGAAACAACAATGACTTTTGTTTCCCTTTTAGTCCCAGATTTTCATTTACCAGCTAATTCAACAACATTTTTGTGAGTCAACTTTTAGTTCATCCCGTCATGAATTTTTGCTTTTCTGAAAGCAAATGTGAGGACCAGCTGACTATTGAGGAGGAGTATCAGAAAATGTGGCCATTCATTATACACTTTATTTGTAGTTAAAATTCTGCTTCCAAAATGGCTGCTGCTTCACAGTAAGCAAAATATCCATCCAACATTATTTTTTAGTTTAACCTCCTTAATAATGATTCTCTTGTGCTCTTTACTTAACAGTAGTTTGGAGCACTTTATTCATCATAGGCATATGTGTATGCACATATGTTTAAATGTTAGCGTTCCAGTTGAATAGTGTAAATATGTTTTTCCCCCCACATAATCTTCCCATAATTCTACTGCTTAAACAAGTGTTTTTGAGTTTTGTAGCTTTCATTTACAAGATTATTGCTTTCTGTAGAACAGTAAACAAGCCACATTATATTATTTTCTGTAAAGTTAAATCATATTAAAAATAAAAATGTAGTGTAGAATCTGAAAATACAGTAAGATCTATATTTTACAAGCCACATTATATTATTTTCTGTAAAGTTAAGTCATATTAAAAATAAAAATGTAGTGTAGAATCTGAAAATGCAGTAAGATCTATATTTTATTATACTTTTTGGTATATGATATCAAATTGTATAAGAGGAATAATAAGATTTTCGCCTGATCCTGAAAGGGTTATTCTATAGTGGTGATTTTGTAAGTAGCCAAAGATTAACTTGTGTGTACTAAATTATATGAATTACATGTTTCTAGCATTTGTAGTTTATACTGTTTGTACGGTTTCAGAGTAATGTCGGGATCAGTCCCATTTCTATGCTACAGTCAATAGATTGCAGAATAGACTACAGAATTCTGTTGTGGTATGGTGTCTGTTGATGATGTCTGAAAGTCTGGTTGACCTTTCATGCTGATCACAAAAGAAAATTATAATTACAAAATTACAACAGAAAACATAGAATGAATTGAAATTTAAAATCGACATGATTATACACGAGATAGCAGACATTATAAGGATTAATTTTGGTCAGTCTTGTCCATCATTCTTGAACAATTAGACATGAACAAGGTCTTAAATCATTTCCACATCTGAAGTTCTAAGCAGAATCTCAAGCTTATTAATATGAAGTGTGAGAAATTTAAGATGTTTCATAATTGGAGGTGAAACACTTGATACATCATTGTGAATCCAAGCACCATGGCAAATATGGTAATTCCCCATCATCAAAAGAAATGAAAGCTCCAATCTTGTGTTGTCAGGATCATAAGCACAATTTTTTGTGATGTTAAGGGTATAGTCCATATTGATTACATGACTCTTATCCCAATTTGCATTGCATTTTTGACAGTTAATCAGCGAAAGATATCAAGGAAAACTGTTGACAATTGCCCATCTACTTTATGCCAAAGCCTCCGTTCACACTCCATGAGTTGCAAAGGCTGCATTGTAAAACTCTGGATTCAAAAAGATGCCACATCTACCCTGTTTTCCATACCTCACCCTTGTGACTATCCTCTCTTCTCAAATCAAAAAAAGGCCAGCTTTGTGGGATGTGCTATACCAATGATGAAGATGTCAAGTCTGCTACAAAAGAGCGGATGCACACTGTAGATAAACTGCTTTACCCGAGTGTAATAGAAAAGCTTTGTGAAAGCTAAAGCATGTACTTTAGTGTTCAGAGAGATTATGTTGAAGAATTTAGATTTAGAAGTTTAGATTTGCTGGTGTTTCTCTTTATAGGTTAGGGTAAAAACTTTTTGATCACCTCTCATTGTGTGCATGTTGATGAGCAGGTTTATTTTATTCTAGTAGGACTATGCATTTTTATGCAATTTACTGTACATACTGTGTGCACATTTATGGTTTTTACAAATATGTACTCCCAGCACTTATTTAGTAATACTCTGTATATTGCTTAACAGCCCAAAAGACACATACATTGGATATCTGCCTTTAGCTCATGTTCTGGAAATGACAGCTGAGATCTCCTGTGTCACATATGGCTGTAGAATTGGTTATTCTTCTCCACAAACCCTATCAGATCAGGTAATTTTTAAACTTTTGATAATCTGTATCTTTTGCATGATATGTCATTTAACACTAGAATTACCAGAGCCTACGAGAAAGCTTGTAAATCCGGTCCACCTTAAATCCATTCTCACCTCTCCGTCAGAGTGTTTTGTCCTGTAAATGTGTCGATTAACAGCAAGCAGCCTGGTATCCCATCCCCCCGCCCACCGCTGCAGTTCATTTCGTAAAGAAGTTTCTCAGTGTTTATCTTCGAATGAAGTGTTGGAGCTTTATAGGGTAAAATAGTACATCATCATTTGGAACACATACATTTCATTTGTGTTCCATGTCAACAACAATCTATGTATAACGTAGTTAACACAGGAACGTTTTTCATGTTTTAGTAATAACTTTTACAAGTACAGTACTATAAATATACACGGTCTGTTACAGACACAAACCAAATGTATGTGTGTACTATATAATATTAACAATAAGGCCTTGTTCACACAGGGCGTTAAGTTTTTGGATAAACGAACTTGCTCTGAACGTCCTAGACGTTTATGTTGCATTTTGTGGTGGCGATAGATTGACTTCTACACCGGCGTTCGTTTGTCTCTGTCTAACGCCAGCCTGCAGCCCAAATTGTAGTTTGTGTGTTAACCTGTGGAGGCAGTGTCGGGAACTGGATATGAAAGCCCTTGTCGTTTTATTTGAGGTGCCTCCTTTCAATATGGACCATTTTGCTATGTTAGATATTAATCTTCTTGTTTTAAAAATACTCGTAATACGGCGACGTAGGGAGAGAAAAAATCGCCGCCGCTACTGGGTTCATCCCTTGACTGCACAACGTCGGGTTAAAGGAAGTTTTTTTGTGCTTTATGAAGAAATGCAGACTTGAGCTGAGAAAACTGTGCGCCGGGGGGATGTAATAGCAGGCTGTTTGCTGTTTATCAACCCATTTACAGGACAATTAAGACGCTGATGGAGAGGTGCAAAGCGATTTAAGGTGGGACGGATCTATGAGTTTTTTCGTAGGCTCGGGTAATTCTAGTGTTAATCATATGGTATTGAATGTTGTATTTTGGTTATTTGACCCACATAATGGTCTGATACCTTTTTTGTGTTTTCGTTACATATGAAGATAATGTGTAAATTGTTATACTAGACTAAAACGTCTGTTGATGTCATCGCTCTAAAGAGCCAGTGCTGCATTTTTTCACCTGAATTATGTCATATTTTTGTGTTTACATTCTTTCATGTAAAAAATACATATGAATCATTTATTTACACTATCAAAGATTATGTGGAAACCATTAATATAGGTAGTATGACAATATTTAATATTATGATTTTTCAACAATATTAATTACTTTGTTAATTACTTTGTTCCATAATGCCTCTGAATTGCCTTTTTTATTAATTGCTTCCTGTCATCCCTTGTTCTTCTTAGTCAACAAAAATCAAGAAGGGAAGCAAAGGAGACTGCTCTGTACTGAAACCTACGCTCATGGCTGCTGTACCAGTATGTAACAATATAGAAGTTTATAGGTCACATGTAGAATAGATTGTGTCGCATAAGCAGTGTTTTAAATAACCAATAAAATAAAATACAATATAGTGTAATATCAGGTTGAAATACACTGCTAATTTTTAAGACGTTCTAGTTTGTTTGGGTTTCTAAAGCAGGGCCTACAGCTTTATCCAAACAGTTACTACTTAAAAGCTGAAATACCCAGTCAAGAGTAATGGATTGTTGTTTATGTGGTTTTGAGTCCTGAAGTCAATTTCAGTATAAAAGGGTAGGTTTGGTTGTGCATCTTCGGGCACACCACATGTCTGAAAGAATACTACACGTTCTGACTAAGTAAAAAACTACACTGCAGTGTTTCCATTTCCCTCTGAGCAATGTTAATTTGATAATCATGAAGTGCAAGTTGCATAATACTGCTCAAACATGGTCGTCCATGTGACGAATGTCCATCACAGCTTGGTGTCTGCAAATGGAGACTTGTGAATTAAGCCATTAGTCATCCATTCATGACTATGAAGGACTTCTTAAGTTCAGTGGCTCAGAGTGTAGTAAACATAATATATATTTGACTTTACCATAAACTATGAGAGTTAACCAGTTAAGTTTTGGGTGTCGGCTATTTGGTCACATGACATATGAGGTTTTTGGCTAAAATTCAGTTGGGGTGTGTGGCGGATAACTGAACGCTACCCATACCATAAGAAATGCTATTCCTGATCTGAATATACAAGTTATATGTGTTTTTATAGAGTTTCTGTGTGTTTAGATATATAGATAAAATGTATGTTCTGTGTGTGTGTGTGTGTGTGTGTGTGTGTATTTTATTTATTTATTTATTTACAGTATGTGAATATATGTACACTGTCCTTTTGCTGTGACCATGGAATTAGTTTGGTGGGTTATAGCGCTGACACCAGCACTAAGAGGTTAAACTAATTTATTGATGTTCTTTGCCAATATAATGTAAATTGTGCATAATTTTGGTTAATGCAAGAATAATTTTCTTTCATTGTTTGATACACTTTTAAAATATGTCATTTTACATTTAATTTATTTTACCTTTGTAGGAAATTATGGATAGAATCTACAAGAATGTGATGAGCAAAGTGCAGGAGATGAATTACATCCAGAAAACTCTCTTTAAACTAGGCTACGACTATAAACTTGAACAAATTAAACGAGGATTTGATGCCCCACTTTGTAATATGTAAGAAGCATTTTTATCATTTTTGGTAAATTTTTTGTAAGCTAAATTAATTTGGATTTCTTTGGTAAAATGGTATGATTTTTGAAAATTAGGGTTTGTAATTTTACGTCTAATCAAAAGAATAGATAGAATAACTGGTAATGGAAACATTCTTTTGTCGTGAGTGTGTTGTATTTGAATTAAGAAAAATAGGAGCAAAATTGCTTTTTGTAATATTTTGGCCTAACTCCACTCCATAGATTACCTGACAGCTGTTTTTCTATAGACACGTGCTTTTATTTTAAGAAAAGTTTTACTTTAAGGAATTTATGATTACAGTAATCCCTCGCTATATTGCGCTTTGACTTTCGCGGTTTCACTCTATCGCGGATTTTAAATGTAAGCACATCTAAATATATATCACAGATTTTTCGCTGGTTCGCGGATTTCTGCAGACAGTGGGTCTTTTAATTTATGCTACGCGCTTCCTCAGTTTGTTTGCCCTGTTGATTTCATACAAGGGACGCTATTGGCGGATGGCTTAGAAGCTACCCAATCAGAGCATGTATTACATATTAACTAAAACTCCTCAATGCTATAAGATATGCATCCCGCGCGGAGCTTGATTGTTTGCTTGTCTCTGCCTCTCTCTCACCCTCTCTGACATTCTCTGCGCCTGACGGAGGGGCTGTTTGCACAGAGGCTGTTTGCTTAAAAGATACTGACGCTCTTCAAAAAAAATGCCGCTTTATTGCGGTGCTCGGCATATTTAAAAGCACAAAAGCACATGTATTGATTTTTTGATTGTTGCTTTAATCTCGATCTCTCCCTCTGACGTTCTCTGTGCCTGACGGAGGAGATGTGAGCAGAGGGGCTGTTTGCACAGAGGCTGTTTGCTTAGAAGATACTAACGCTCCTCTAAAATGCGCGCAAACTTAAAAGCACAAGTATTGATTTTTGATTGTTTGCTTTTCTTTGCGGCTCTCTCTCTCCTCTGAAATTCTCTGCTCCTGAAGAGAAGAAGATCTATTTGCATTCTTTTAATTGTGAGAAAGAACTGTCATCTCTGTCTTGTCATGGAGGACAGTTTAAACTTTTGACTAAAGGGTGTTATTTCATGTCTAGAGGGCTCTAATAATGTTAACAGTGTGGGATAGTTTATAAGGGCTTAAAATATATAAAAATAACTACACAAACATATGGTTTCTACTTGGCGGATTTTCGTCTATCGCGGGGGGTTCTGGAACGCAACCCCCACGATCGAGGAGGGATTACTGTAATCAGTTTTGTTAAAAAAAACTTTTCCTGAAATTAATACAAGTAGATTTGATATATAGAAGACAATTGCTTCTGAAATTATTCCTTTTCCTGTAACCCGTTTATAGAATAGTATTTTATGATTTAAAAAAAAAAAACTTTTTCATATAAGTAAAACACCAAAGTTACCGAAGTCCCTAAATGTTATACTTTCTCAGTGTTTATGTCAGCAATTATACTAAATTTCATCTGTTCCAAAATACTGTACCATATCTGTATTTTACACCTATGTATTTTAAGTTTTGAAGTATTCCATGAAGCTCTACAAGTGAAGCCTGGTCTGGTCCATATTTTACCGAAACAACAGCCCTGTGCATTCCATTTTATTGGCCAAATTTAGATTTTTGATAGCTAAACTGAGTTTGAGAGATCTTTATTTTTCCATTCTTATTGGTGTCTTGTAATAGGATTTCAAATGTATATTTTTATTGCTGTTATAGTATACGTCTTTCATTTTCATTATAAAACATATTTTTGTTCTACTTTGTAAATATTAGCTACTTTAAGATAACCCATATATTCTCCAACTTCTTAGGCTTTTATTCAAAAAGGTGAAATCATTGTTAGGTGGCAATGTGCGAATGATGCTCTCAGGTGGTGCCCCACTATCACCAGCCACCCAACGCTTCATGAATATCTGTTTCTGCTGTCCTGTTGGACAGGGCTATGGATTGACAGAGACCTGTGGAGCAGGGACAATCACAGAAGGTAAGTTGTTCCGTCAAGTGTTTCCTAGGCAGTTATGTATTGGAATAATATTAAGAAAAAAATTGTTTATGTGTAAGTAAAATTAATTCTGAAAGTTAATAGTTAGCTGTAAGAACACAAATTTTCTTTTATGTAGTGTTTCCATTGCATTCACAGGCCTGTTTGTTATAGATGAAAGATGTAGTAACATTTAAACTGAAAATGTAAATTCTGATTTTTGTAAATTTCAAACTGTACCCTATGTATTATTAGGAAAACAGTTATGTTAATCTGACTCTTAGTGATGTTCACATAGTCTCCCCATATGTATGAGAGTTTCTCTTGATGTACAGTACTCTGGTTTTCCTCGGGTGTCTCATAGAAATGCACGTTAGAATGTGCCAATGTCTAAACTTAAGACCCAAACATCTAAGTTATGGAGCATCAGGGTTAATCGCTGAGTAACTGTTTTATGCACAATCGGACATACTATTTTTAAATAGTACAGTTGTTTAAAGAATTGTATAATAATACAAAATAAAAGTCTTTGTAATTTCTGTATATCTGTGAAGAATGTTTACTGTGTTTCCAATACAATTTACAGCAAAAATAACTGAAAAAAATCTGTCCCATGTTTCTCCCAATTGGAGTATTTTATATATAGTTTCATGTTGACAATAAAATAAAATGATGTGACTGGTTCTGTGTGTCTCTGCATGTGTTCTGCCCATCTGATGTGATGCTTTTGTTTTGCTTGTAGTTGCAGATTACAGCACTGGGCGGGTGGGGGCCCCTCTCATCTGCTGTGAAATCAAGCTGCGGGACTGGATTGAAGGTAAATGTTAATCTGTTTTTTTGTTTATAAAAATGAAAACAAAATATTTCTTCTTACATGGTAAGTTAGCAAGCTTGCTTCACTGCTTATCATTATGGATGAAAAGGCTATAAAATAATTGAAAAGTCAGGTCTCTCTAATGTAATTAGAAATGTAAATACAACCTTTTGTCACTTGTATCCTGAAGTAAATCACATTTAAGAATTTAAGTCATGACAGAAACAGTGTTTGTTATGATTGAAAAATTTTAGATAAAAAATTATGCTTTCAAAAATCATTCCCTGTAATAATATAGTTTTAATTTTAAAAACTTTTCAGTGGAAACTGTGACTTCAAGATGAAGTAAACTGTCCAGAACATCTAAAAAATGACTAATTTGGTAATGGAATATGCTAACAAGTGTGCAAAAGTAACCTGACACATGTTTGAAATGATATTTTAGCAGTGTTGTTTAGGATGACTAATACCGGTAAATAACATTACATTCAAATTATATGCAAAAATTAAAGGGTATCCTCCGGTCCACTTAAAGCTCTAAAGCTTTATGAAAGATTTCTTTAGTAAACATATTGGTTTATTTCAGAGACATAGCTGTTGTGCATACATTGTGTATTCTGTATGCATGGAACCCATCTGTAGCCAAAATATTACATTAACAAAATCAGAAAGAAACACTTTTAATTATTCTTTACTATATATGATAAATTATGATTTACTTTTGCTTCCTTTATCATATTATTTTAGAAATGTGTGTATCTGTACAAGTGCAGTATCTCCAACTTAAAACATTTTTTGGTTTTCCTGTCAAAAGTATAAGTATGTATATACAGTATTAGAGGCTAAAAATGAAATGTGGAATATTCATTTAGTCATCAGCTACATTTAACATTAATAAAGACTAAACAGTTTTGGTTCTTCACATCCTTAGACAGATGTACCGTAATTCAAGTTGTAACCTGATCTTTTTTATAAGGGTGTGTTATTAGATTAAATCCAGATATCTGTTTGTAGTACATTTGGTGTGAAGTTAAGCTTTATATACAAATAAACACAACAAAATTACTATACTTAAAAGATTTAGAAAGTGTTCATTACTTTAAACAGGGGAAAATAAAGTTTGGAATTATAATAATAAGTTTGGAATTGAATATTTGTGTGATATCTGTAAATTATTTCATATATTACAGAAACTATTCAAGGAGAATTTAAGAGTTATACTGTTCTTTCTGTAAAAATATGACAGACGAGTGAAAACTTGTAAACAGAATGAAATTATGTGAAGGAGAGTGAGAGTATGTTTTCAAGTATGTTCATTTTTGTATGAACTGTGCACGTTTGTGTTTTGACTTGTATTATTGTAACACAAACCATATTACAAACTGCATGCATTTCTCTGAAGTTAAAAACAAATCTATACTTAAGTCCAGTTGACTTTAAATTTTGCAAACATTTCTTTTGAAGGAACACAATAATTGAGAGACAGAGGATAGTAAAAAGTTCAGGGGAGAAAGGGAGTAGCAAAGAAACATAAGAATATAAAAGAACATGATGCATGCTTAATACCTCCAAAACGTAAAAGTGATAAGGCAGAAGCTTTTGCGTTTCCATTAAAATTGAATTTTTTGTAAGTGATTTATATTATTCTAGCATTCTAGACTGGAGGTTCACTTGCTAAAGAATACTTCAAATATAACGCAAAAACTATGTTTAGATATAATAACTTTATAGAAACTATTCCCTTGAGCTTTAGAACGAGAGGTTACTTTGTAGATCCTTCGTTTTTTTTCAGTGAACCCAGGGAAAAACAAATTCTAGAAATAAGATTAGGACACTAAAACATACAGTAGTAGCAGAATGTTTAGACACAGAAAATGCATCTCTCCATCAATTTTCTTTATCCAAGCCATGGTTGCAGGGCAAGCAGTTGCACCAATTAGTTACAAACAGTGTTGCCATATACAGTTCTTTACATACCATGCATTCTAAGCCCTGTTAATCCTGAACAAGGTAGCAGGGTGCAGGAGCCCATCCCAGCAATATAAATATGTATGTTATTAATGTTTATTCTCATAGTAATCAGAGTTCATTTTATTTGATTTGTACAGGTGGATATACAGATATGGACAAACCTAACCCCCGTGGGGAAATTTTGATTGGAGGACCAAATGTCACAAAAGGATATTACAAATGTGATAAAGTTGGTGAAGATTTTTTTGTGGATGAAAATGGACAGAGATGGTTTTGCACAGGAGATATTGGAGAAATTCATCCAGATGGATGCCTTCAAATAGTCGGTCAGTATATAGGCCCTTGGCTGTACAATATATTCTAATTTGCTGACGTTGGCCAAGTCATTTCACAGCACTTGGATGTTTAATTCCATCTTGAGGTTTCGTTGAATTAAATTTTGCAGGTTTCCTTCAGAAATTCCCGTATTTTTACACAATTCACACAGATATACATAGCTGATTAGCAGATCTAAACTAATCTGGAATTAATGTGTGTGGGCATCAATGTGCTCATCAGTAGACTGTTACACTTCCTGCAGGTCCTCAACCCACCTGTCTTCTGGCTGTTGCTGCCAGTATTTGCAGTTGTCCCCTCATGTCAGTTTTTCTATAGTGTGATAATAACTTTTCTATCATTTGATTTCCTTCTTGATGTCCACTATTGTTCAATACTGTCATATGGGAACCCCTCTTAATTCTTTGGATTTTTGTTTATCATTGGCTGAACTTTCAAAGTAGCAACTTCGTTTTAATATATGACATGCCTTATGGAAACAGAAGTATTTCAGCAGTGACATTGTTTATTGGATTAACAGAAAATGCAATATGCATCTGTAATAGAATAAGATGCTTCCCGCACCCTTGTACCCTCAGACTATACGTCAGACACCAGGTAAAAATCCAATGATGATATTTATTATAATAATAAAGTGCACAAAGCACGCTCCTCTCCACAATTCTTCAATAACAATAATAATAACAATCCTCCACTCCCAGACGCTTAGCCACCCTGCCTCCCAACTCAGCTCATTGTCTGGGAGCTCCCACAGTCCTTTTATATTCCCTGACCCGGAGGTGTTCCTGCCCAACAGTCCACAAGTCCTTATTCCTTCCGGGTCAGGGTAAATAGTCCTTTTCTTCAACCCGGGAGCACGTCGGGTTATAGGGCACATAAGAGCCTACGAGCCCCCCTACAGCGACGCCTGGTGGCCCCCAAGGTATCCAGCAGGGCTGTGTACAAACACTACATAGTCCATGATGCCCTGCTGGAACTCGGGGCATGATCATGCTGTCGGGAGAGCTCCTCCTGGCAGCCTGGGGTTGAGGGCCGGAGTGAAATGCCGGCAATCCACCACAGCATCATAACAGAATTAGACAGGTGCATAAATTTGGGCACACCAACAGAGATATTAGATAATTAGTTGAGCCTCCTTTTGCAAATATAACAGGCTCTAGATGCCTCCTATAGCCGTTGATGAGTGTCTGGATGGAGATATTTTTTACCATTCTTTCATACAAAATCTCTCCAGTTCAGTTAAATTTGACGGCTGCCGATCATGGACAGCCTGCTTCAAATCATCCCATAGATTTTCGATGATATTCGAGTCAGGGGACTGTGGCGGCCATTCCAGAACATTGTACTTCTCCCTCTGCATGAATGCCTTTGCAGAATTCAAACTGTGTTTTGTGTCATTGTCTTGTTGGAACCCCTGTGTAACTTCAACTTTGTGACTGATGCTTGAACATTATCCTGAAGAATTTGTTGCTATTGGGTTGAATTCATCCGACCCTCGACTTTAATAAGGGCCCCATTGCCTGAACTAGCTACACGGCCCCACAGCATGATGGAACCTCCACCAAATTTGACAGTAGGTAGCAGGTTTTTATCTTGGAATGCGGTGTTCTTCTTCCGCCATGCAAAGCGCTTTTTGTTATGACCAAATAGCTCAATTTTTGTCTCCTCAGTCCAAAGCACTTTGTTCCAAAATTAATCTGGCTTGTCTAAATGAGCATTTGCATACAACAAATGATTCTATTTGTGGTGTTAGTGCAGAAAGGGCTTCTTTCTCATCATCCTGCCATACAGAAATTGTGCTGAATTGTAGAACTATACACCATCCGCAGCAAGATGTTCTTGCAGGTCTTTGGAGGTGATCTGTGGGTTGTCTGTAACCATTCTCACAATCCTGTGCATATGCCGCTCCTATATTTTTTCTTGGCCTGCCAGGTCTGAGTTTAACAGCAACTGTGCCTATGGCCTTCCATTTCCTGATTACATTTCTTACAGCTGAAACTGACAGTTTAAACTTCTAAGATTGCTTTTTGTAGCCTTCCCCTAAACCATGATACTGAGCAATCTTTGTTTTCAGATCTTTTGAGACTTCCTTTGAGGATCCCATGCTGTCACTCTGCAGAGGAGAGTGAAAGGGAAGCACAACTTGCAATTGACCACCTTAAATACCTTTTCTCATGATTGGACACACCTGTCTATGAAGTTCAAGGCTTAACGAGCTAATTCAGCCAATTTGGTGTTGCAAGTAGTCAGTATTGAGCAGTTACATGCATTCAAATCAGCAAAATTATAGGGGTACCCACATTTTTGCACAGCCAGTTACTCACATTTGATTTAATTTCATACAACTAAAAACTGCTTCACTAAAAATCTTTGTTTGTAAAACACCCCAGTACTCAGATGTTCCTAGGAAATCTTTTTTGTTGAAAGTAAATTATTATGCAGGCTGAGAGGGGTTCCCAAACTTTTTCATATGACTGTATGCCTTTCTTATGCTCTTTTTATATTGCACAGCCATACTGCATTTGCTCAAACTTTTTTGAAAAATTATATTCCAAAACATGCCTGTTTCACAGTAATCTGTATCTGTTCTTGAGATGAAATTTCAATTTACTCCATAATGCTAACTCTGTACTCTCTGTAGGCAGGTTTATGTTAAAATCTAAGGAAGCCTTGATAGATCACACCTGGTACACAATAGTTCAGACACAGGAAATAATGAAGTATGTAAATTTAAATAGTGCTTAAGACTGAAAGTTAGTTTTAGTATTATGTAACAATTCAGATGTCTGAAAGTCACATCAGCTTAAACTATCCTGACCAGGTAAATCAAATGTGGAGAGTTTTTTAATGTTTGGCTTGAATAGCAGGCTGCTGCATGCTATACACAACTGTGATGTGAGACGTGCTTAATTACCAATGCGATACCCTATAGTATGTAATGGACAGTTTATCTGCAATGAACCTGGGGATGACAGGTTATAAAGTCATCAATTATAGATGTTGATGTGTGAACTAATCCAAACTTAAAATAAGATGTATTTAACTCTTTCAAACTTTCATTTACTGGGAGTCCTTTTTTCAGATTGCTTCTGATTCCAGTTTATTCATATCTGTCAGTAATCTCAGTAAAAGGTTGCAGAAGTAGTTAAATGAAACAGCTGCTGTTTACTCTTTAACACACTATTTCTTTTGATTTTCATTTTCAGATTTACAGAAAACAATATTGTTTGCTTCCATATGTACAATGAGACTGAATTTTATCTTTGCAAAAAGAAAAAGTGAGCTAAATATTACATAAACACAGAACAATTTCTCTCGCAATAAAAGTTATGCCCAAAAAGACATTTAAACATTTACCAGTGTAGTCAAAACAATCAGCTTCAGTCTGTTTTTTCCCTTTTGAAACTGGTGTAAAAGTGGCATTACATTGCACATTTGCCCCATTCCCATACTGGAGTGGGTCTGAGATTGTATATAACTACAGTGTTCATACCCTTTTGTATTTGAGCCTTCAGCAGGAGAGCATTTTATACCTAGTGTCTCCTAAAGGCTCAAGTATAGTGTGAACTACTTTACAGAGAGAATTGGAAACACCATGTGGTGTAGAAGATAATGAAAGAAGCTTGAAAAGCAGCACACATCACTGGCAAACATCCAGAAATCATATGACATTATTCTAAACTGTATATATGTTACTTAGACTCTTATGGAAATCATTTTTCCCCTTAAGGTTCTGAATTACTTTTGATATAAGGAAATGGAAACAACAAAGAGAAAAATGGGTCTCTTTTTTTTTATAACTTGCAGTAGATTTCCAAAAGCATCATTGATAGGAGGCCAGCCAGAAGCTTGCCACTTGTTAAAATAGAAAAATATGTTGTTTTACGCACTGATACTTTGTTTTTTGTGAGGTTTTATATCATTTAATATAAGTTTGGTTACTGCAAGTAAAGAATAAGAAAAAAATACCAGAGATAAACAACAGGATGAAGTAGAGCCACACAGAACACTAATACTGCTAGCTCAGAGTTCTGACCCTAGTATCTTTGTGTCCTATACTAATATCACAGCCACATTCCGCTTTTAAAATTTATTAATGAGGAACTTGTGACAAATGAGATTTTTCTTAAGAAAATATAAATATTAATAGTTACTGATTGCTTAATTTCTCTTCTGAAGCAATTTTCTCTTTTTATTTTAGTAGTAATAGTAGTAGTAATGTTATATGTACACTGAAATTCTAATTTGTATTTCTGACCTACTTACAAGTCTCTGTTTTCTTGAAAGAATGTGTTATTCAAAAGAACTGCAAGTCTGATGTATTCCTTACTCCTGTCTCTGTGACCTTATGTCCTGGAAACTTGTAGGAAGAAAACCCTAAAAGAATGTATTTTTACCTCAAGTTAAACTGAACTAGTCAGTACTAGTCAGTAAATTAACACACATTATGTAAAACCAATACATGTGATTCACAAGTTGGACCTCTTGCACATGTAAAAAGTGATGCCTCCTTTTCTGATTTGTTCTGTTCAGTCGATGAACACCAAAAAATATGCATTCTTATTCAGTGTTAAACCACACCTTCTTGAATTTTTGGTCTGAAGACATCAAGCAATGTACTGTAATTATCATCTCTTTATAATTTTTTATTTTTGCGTTTTAAAGACTGATTTTATGTCAGTGTTACGTAATATTACCCATAAGGGCTATCATTTACCTGGAAAGATGATTAATAACACAGTGAGTTTTTTTCATGACCGGTTCCCAAAAAATGTATTTAATAAAAGTCTAGTCTGTCTGTGCATTTTAACATCATATTCTAAAATATTTCAGGGACTGCGAGAACCAGAGAATATTCTGAGTTGTTTCCTGCCTTTTCCTCAGTGCTGCCAGTACAGAGTGCAAGTCCAAACCCATACTGGGCCACTTGGCAGTCACCAGTCAATCTAACAAAGTATGCCTGTGGGGTTATGGAAGGAAAAACCAGGGCACCCTAAGGAAAATACATGCAGACAACTGAAGAACATGCACAGCATTGTGTCACATTCTAAGCCAGTATGCTGTGTCTGTGACATTAAGAACATTAAGAAATTGCTTGCCACTAATTGTTAATGGTACAGTGCATCCGGAAAGTATTCACAGCACATCACTTTTTCCACATTTTATGTTACAACCTTATTCCAAAATGGATTAAATTAATTTTTTTCCTCAGAATTCTACACACAACACCCCATAATGACAACGTGAAAAAAGTTTACTTGAGATTTTTGCAAATTTATTTAAAAAAAAAGCTGAAAAATCACATGTACATAAGTATTCACAGCCTTTGCTCAATACTTTGTCGATGCACTTTTGGCAGCAATTACAGCCTCAAGTCTTTTTGAATATGATGCCACAAGCTTGGCACACCTATCCTTGGCCAGTTTCGCCCATTCCTCTTTGCAGCACCTATCAAGCTCCATCAGGTTGGATGGGAAGCACAGTGCACAGCCATTTTAAGATCTCTCCAGAGATGTTCAATTGGATTCAAGTCTGGGCTCTGGCTGGGCCACTCAAGGACATTCACAGAGTTGTCCTGAAGCCACTCCTTTGATATCTTGGCTGTGTGCTTAGGGTCGTTGTCCTGCTGAAAGATGAACTGTCGCCCCAGTCTGAGGTCAAGAGCGCTCTGGAGCAGGTTTTCATCCAGGATGTCTCTGTACATTACTGCAGTCATCTTTCCCTTTATCCTGACTAGTCTCATAGTTCCTGCCGCTGAAAAACATCCCCACAGCATGATGCTGCCACCACTATGCTCCACTGTAGGGATGGTATTGGCCTGGTGATGAGCGGTGCCTGGTTTCCTCCAAACGTGATGCCTGGTATTCACACCAAAGAGTTCAATTTTTGTCTCATGAGACCAGAGTATTTTGTTTCTCATGGTCTGAGAGTCCTTCAGGTGCCTTTTGGCAAACTCCAGGCGGGCTGCCATATGCCTTTTACTAAGGAGTGGCTCCCGTCTGGCCACTCTACCATACAGGCCTGATTGGTGGATTGCTGCAGAGATGGTTGTCCTTCTGGAAGGTTCTCTTCTCTCAACAGAGGACCTCTGGAGCTCTGACAGAGTGACCATCGGGTTCTTGGTCACTTCCCTGACTTAGGCCCTTCTCCCCCGATCGCTCAGTTTAGATGGCCGACCAGCTCTAGGAAGAGTCCTAGTGGTTTCGAACTTCTTCCACTTACGGATGATGGAGGCCACTATGCTCATTGGGACCTTCAAAGCAGCAGAAATTTTTCTATAACCTTCCCCAGATTTGTGCTTTGAGACAATCCTGTCTCGGAGGTCTACAGACAACTCCTTTGACTTCATGCTTAGTTTGTGCTCTGACATGAACTGTCAACTGTGGGACCTTATATAGACAGGTGTGTGCCTTTCCAAATCATGTCCAATCAACTGAATTTACCACAGGTGGACTCCAATTAAGCTGCAGAAACATCTCCAGGATGATCAGGGGAAACAGGAAGCACCGAGCTCAATTTTGAGCTTCATGGCAAAGGCTGTGAATACTTATGTACATGTGCTTTCTCAATTTTTTCATTTTTAATAAATTTGCAAAAACCTCAAGTAAACTTTTTTCACGTTGTCATTATGGGGTGTTGTGTGTAGAATTCTAAGGAAAAAAATGAATTTAATCCATTTTGGAATAAGGCTGTAACATAACAAAATGTTGAAAAAGTGATGCACTGTGAATACTTTCCGGATGCACTGTATATGATTTTCTACTTTGCCAGCAATTATTTTAGGTGTTCCAAATATATTGTTGCATAATACATACGAAGAAATTCAAATAATATGGAAACATCTATTTATCGGCATATTTATGGCACTATTAACACTTTGTTTTTCAAATGATTTTTCAATTATTTCTTCTTGTGGTTTACAGATCGCAAAAAAGACTTGGTAAAACTACAGGCTGGAGAGTATGTGTCCCTTGGAAAAGTAGAATCTGCCTTAAAGAACTGCTCACTGATCGACAACATCTGCGCTTATGCAAACAGGTAACCCTAAATGCGACACTGAGCTGCATAGAAAATGTTTCTTTGACATAAACATTGAACACAAGTTATCAGTTTTCTTAACATTCTCTCTTAGTGACCAGAACTATGTGATCAGCTTTGTGGTACCAAATCAAAAGAAATTGACCGCTTTGGCAAACAAGCAAGGAATTCGAGGCTCTTGGGAAGAGATCTGCAACCATCCCAGCATGGAGGCTGAAGTTCTTAAAGAAATCAAACAAGTAGCAGCTTCAAGTGAGTAGCAGCTTTCTAAAATCTAGAAAGCGAGATCTTTGCTACCTGGTCTAAGCAAGGTTGCGCTGTTGTCACTGTGTTTGTGTGTCATGCATCTAAACTATGGAGACTAAAGCCAATGTCACAACTTCAAGTCACTGAGCAAGACAGACTTACTGACAGCAGTTGCTATTTGCAAGACCATGTTAATTTATACGACTGAAAATTGTTAGTCATGTCACATTCAGCCGTCGCATACTGGTTTTCCAGCACAATTTTGCTTGGCCCTTTTTGTGAAAGCCAAAAACCTTGTGTAATGAAGCCAGGCATTGTGTGAAGGGTTAACAGGTATATTGCCGCAAAATCTGTCCCTTTTTTTTTTTTTTTTCTTTTCCATTCTGTAGTGGTACATGAGACATCAGAACGGCGAGCATGCCTTTTGTTCGTTCAAAACACCTGCTTTCCTTATTTCTCTTTGCTACTTTATATGAATTGCACTTTTGGATGAGCATTCATTGGATATCTGCTCTTCTGCACATAGAGCCCACACCTACTAGTGAAGATGAATCAAACCTGTTTGATTGTTTGGTTTTATTAGAGCGAGTCATGGATTTTTTTTTTATTAATTTGTCTATCTAGAGCAGGGGTGCCCAATGCGTCGATTGCGATCGACTGGTAGATCGCAAAGGTAGTGCAAGTAGATTGCGTTGCATTCAAAAAAAAAAAAAAAAATTTTAAACGTTAGTCTATCATATATCTTCCCTATGGCATTTGCCACTTGATTGACTTACAGGGCAGCCAGTCTGAGACCTCTTTTCATTTAACACACTGGTCATCCTGCATGCGCGATCAAACGCGCAAGCTACTGCAAAACATCGGCTGTGATCTAGTTAGCAATTACAATTAGAAATTACAAATTAAATTCAATTATAAATTAAATTATAAATTACAATTTATATCGACTGAAGAAGGGATTTAAAAAAAAATTGTTTGGGGAGAGTATGGGCTGGATGTGCAATTGGAAGAGGACTTTTTTCTCACAATTTCACAATCGAAGTGCATTTGTCTGATTTGTCAATCTATCATTGCTATTCCAAAGAAGGAAAATGTGGAAAGGCACTTTTGAACTGTTCATAAAAACTACGAAACTGATGTCCTTCCAAAAAGCGATCTGAGGAAGAGAAAAGAAAGGGAACTAAAATCACAGTTAATTAAACAGCCGTCATTTTTCATTCAGCTGAATTCAAAAGCTCCTTGACTGCATTATTCGGCTCTATTTATTTATGCAAGTCAGCCTTTTCCCACATGACGATTATTAAATCAAAATACTGTAGTGACCATAAATGTATTGAATTGTTATTGTGCCATAAAAGTTATTCAGTTATGTATAAAGTATACTCAGTGTGTGTGTGTGTATATATATATATATATATATATATATATATATATATATATATGTATATATATATATGTATATGTATGTATGTATATGTATATATGTATATGTATATATGTATATATATATATATATATATATATATATATATATATATATATATATATATATATAAATAATATTGTGAGATAGGACGTCCCGGACACACAGGCGAACACCGTTTTAGCCATCACTACACGTTTATTTACAGTAATATATACTAAAGTCAAGTGCACCTCCACCAAACTCCCCAAAGTCCAGTCTCTCACTAGCCAGTCTTCACACATCAATCACTGGGGCCTCTCCTCGCCTCCTCTGCAACAACCTCTTCTTCCTCCTCACCCGACTCCAGCCTTGATTGCAGGGCGGTGGCTCCTTAAATAGGTGGCTGATTGCCGACCACACCCAGCCACCTGTGACAGTATATATATATAAAGGCAAAGCCCTCACTGACTCACTAATTTTCCAACTTTCCATGTAGGTAGAGGGCTGAAATTTGGCCGGCTCATTCCTTACAGGTTACTTACAAAAGTTAAGCAGGTTTAATTTCAAAATTCTATGCGTAACGGTCATAACTGAATCCTACTTACATACGTCCATAGCCTGCAGCTCGGTCGCCGTGTGAGGCGGCGTTGCTTCCCCCATCCCCACGCCTCCCACATAGTTGGCTGCCTGCCTATATTGCGTCCCCCATCCCCACGCCTCCCAAGTAATTGGCTGCCTGCCCATATAAGGCCGTCCGTTGCACCGGTCTCTTCATTCCCTTCCTTGCTTCGCCACGGTATTCATGTCTCCTTGCTGATAACTGCAGCCTTTTTATTTAATCGAAAGCTTCTCCGCTGTTTTATTGTGCTGATAACTGCAGCCTTTTTATTTAATCGAAAGCTTCTCCGCTGTTTTATTGTTCGTTTATTATGCTTATAGTTATTGTGTAGGTATTTTAGACTTAGTTTACATTGTTCAGGTACCCATTTCTTTTACCGTTCCAACCGTACCCCCATTAACATGTCTATCGAGGTGATCACCATCGATCAAAGAACTGTCACTTACCGAGTGGTTTCCCTGCCCGGAGGTGCCGCCTGCCTTTTCCATTCTCTGTGTTACATATTGCACGGCCATATATATATATATATATATATATATATATATATATATATATATATATATATATATATATATATATATATATATATATATATATATATATATATATAGCGAGAGAGAGAGAGATATATATATATAAATAAATAAATAAATAATCATTTTTAATGTAGGTAGATCATTTTGACTTGGTCATTTTAAAAGTAGCTCGCAAGCTGAAAAAGTGTGGGCACCCCTGATCTAGAGCTTGGGTGGCAAATTGTCTTAAACATGTGGGAGGATGTGGTCAAAAATTGTAAGCTGTGATATTAATAATTCAGTTTATCCACAGTCAGCATTATACAATTTGCCTACACTTACTGTTTGAGTTCTTTGGTATCGAAAGATTCTACAGCAGAGGGCTGTTGTAATACTTTTAATAAATAATATTAATTAATTTATAATTAAATTAAAAGGTCTTTAATGCATAACAGAGAAATGGTTTTAAATACTTGTTGACTGGCAGTAGAAGCTACATTGGAATGGTTCCCAAATTACAAGAATGTTGATGCTATTTAGTATACAAACAAGATTAATATAAGTTTTTTTTATTTAAAATTTGTATTTGTAGTATTTCATTCTCCATAAAAAAACAGCCATAACAATAATAATTTCCCCACTGGAGTAGCATAGGAGACACAGATATCAAAAGTATCAACATGATGGCAGGATTGTACCACGAGGCTTTAACTATATTGCTGACAGTTAATTAAATTCAAAGTCAAAATATACATGTTTCCCAAATAAGCTTAAATGAAAATTTGGCAAATATCCACTGCAGTTCACTGTCATCTATGAGTTGTTTGATGACACTCTAAAAATTTGCTTCTGGCTCCTTAAAATGTTCTCTGTATTCAGCCTCTCATTTGATTAACATTGTGCATTGAACATATGGTGGTCTTGGTTCTCAGAATGCAGTGGCATGAACACAATAAAATGGAATCATGTGGTTGAAACTATGCTTTTCCAGACTTGTCTTTTAAATTTAACCTAATCTTCTTTTTTTGTTCTTCCTGTTTATATAGAAAGTTTTTTTTAATGATTTTGTTTAATCAGTTTTCATGTTCATTCAATCATAGTAATTTTGTCAGTTACTGTCCACATGTATGTCTACAAAATAAATGTATTCTTTTTAATTTGATTTGTAGTTAGTTATGCACATTTTTTTTTCTCAAGTACATCTGTGAAAGAATTAATTTTACATATTTTTTTTCCTGCAGATGCTGTAAAATTAGAACGGTTTGAAATCCCTGTAAAGGTTCGCTTGAGTCCTGAACCGTGGACCCCAGAGACTGGACTGGTTACAGATGCATTCAAACTGAAACGGAAAGAGCTGAAAAACCATTATCTTAATGATATAGAGAGAATGTATGGGGGGAAGTAACCACAAACTCTTATATCGTTAAATTGTGGAGTAGGCACATTTGATGTCAATTCATGATTTCTTAAACTGTGGCATTTTCAGTCTTTAAACTGTACTTCAACTTTTGTTGTTAAAATGGTGGTCATATGATCTCTTGAATATTACAGATGGTCATATTGCTTTTGCCGGTCTCTCTCAAAACATTTCCAGCTTTCAGTATACTCTGTGGTACTGTCCATTACTTCTCTAGTGACTAGCTCCTAGATTTACTTTAGATTCGTGAAACCTGTAAATAAAGTGACCATGTATCAATGTAAATTTTATAAAAAAAATATATATATATACTTAAGGTTAAAAGTTGAAAACACGTGTTTAAACTGCCATTCATTTTCTAAGTTTTGTACTTTGAGCTTTTGTAACTACTGTGTCTATAGGCACTGTTTAGTGTTTCATACATACATTCTCATCTTTGAGAATATTTTTTTTTTGTTGTTAAAAAGGGAGAAAGTAATATCTTCTTATTTTAAATAAGTTATTAAAATGACCAAATGCAGTGTACAAAGTGATTGTTTTTAGAGTTGTTTAGGGGATGCAGATATCTGTTTATGGCAGTGTAATATTCGCACAAAGTCCTGATGTATATTATATTTTTATCCTGCCATTCACGGTTTGCAATGATTAGTCATGCGGACAGGTTATTCTTGAGCAAGAATTGCACAGCATCATAATATTTGACTTTGAACTCGTGCACTCTACAAATATTTCTTTCTATAAAACAGAGCAAGATGCTTATTTGAAATATCATTTTTTAATTTTCTGCACGTTTATTATATGTATTTTAGTTGCATTTTGAGAAATACGTATATATTTTTTCTACTGTGTAAATCATATTTATTCTACAAAAGTCATTTTGAGATGCTTGTGTTGGGCAAGCAACATTGAAGACCGTGCTGTTTTATTTTTTTTTATCTGACCAAACAGAAGAGGCCTGAATTAACCCAGTTTTACAAATAATGCCTGGCCAATTCTGGATGACGAATGCAACAACAACTATTTGCCTACTTTTTTAAGTTGATGCTGTACTGTAGGTAATATATACCATATATACTCATGTATAAGTCGGGTCTAGAAACCCGAAAAATTGATCATAAAATCAGACCCCAACTTATACTCCCGTTCAAAAATGCTACCCTTACATTTTTTTTAAACATCTTCTTCCTTCCTCCAATCTCACTCAGACACATCACATTTTGTTGCAGCTGTGCAGTTACCAATTTCTTTCATCACTTCAATGACTTTTAATTTAAAACCAGCTTCATATTTTCTTGTGATTGAATGCTCCGTCATAGATAAGGGATGCTCTTACGATAAAGGTGTATGAGATACAAATAACACTAAATAGGGCAAACGTCGCTTTCGAATAGTTTGGGTATTACCGTGTCGTCATGCAGGCACAGTACTTAGGGGAAAAAAAGGCACTGTGCTCCGTGGTTACTCTCTCAGGTGGGCGTTAGCATATCATAATCTCTTTGACCAATAGCACGAGTTTTCCGCATTTGACTTATACGAATGACATTATAAAATACCAAAAATTATACAGTAAAACCAAGCCCCAACTTATCCGCGGGAGAACTTAAACGTGAGTATATACGGTATATAACACGGTTTAGGACCAATCTTTAGCCACAAAATGGTATCTAAAACCATCTCTGCCCTTCCATTTTACCTGCTTGGGTTTAAGCTTCACAGCCATTAACAGCTGATCCTTCTGCTTCCTGCTAAATGCTTCTATAAATTGCAAACGCCTTTAATCTGTCTTTATTAAATCATGTTTTCCATTACTGTTTTGCTGTATTCGCCTGCCTTCATTTAGGTTCATATTTGGACTTTATAAATTCTAAATGTTTTTGTTACACTTCATTTATCTTTGCTTGCCAAAATTTGAAGTTAGTGTTTTCAGAACTGGATTCCATTCCATTTTTTCTACATTTCTGCAAAATTATAAAATTCAGATGTTTTCAAGGCAGGTCATATCTTGGTTTGTTTTCCATTTAAAACCACGATAAGCCATAACTTGTTTAATTATCCATCCATTATCCAACCCGCTATATCCTAACTACAGGGTCACGGGGGTCCGCTGGAGCCAATCCCAGCCAACACAGGCCACAAGGCAGGAAACAAACCCCGGGCAGGGCGCCAGCCCACCGCAGAGCTTGTTTAATTATTCCTTGTAAAAATTTCTTTCCAAGGCATGTGCAAGAGAAAGTGTTTCACAGAACTACCTCACAGGACTAGGTTTGTACATAACAAAATGCTCCGATTTTAAGTTAGAAGGGAATGTGTCCATTTGTTTATATAGCTACCTTCAATATTATGAATGTCATTTGGACAAATTTCACATCTTCACAATAAAACGTGTCTTATATGCTAGCTAGGCCCGTGTGAAGTCCTGAAATCTGTCCATCACTTCAAATGAATGAATCATAGTTGTGCTAAAGGAGTTATAAGAAATCGTAATCTTGGACTCTAGAAACATAATGCAAATATTGATTTTATTCAGAAGAGACTTTGTTTATAGTGTAGGCATGATTATTAATGTTAGAAATTAAACCAGATTTTATAGTTTTAATGCTGGGCTAACAAAAAAGTACAACTATTATTTTACTATATAACCTCTTTGGCGTTATGTTTAGCCCAGGAAAAACAAGCCAAAAATGATGATTTTTTTTTTTTTCGTAGAAACAAACATGTCAATATCAAAATGTGTACATAAATAGAGTAAAAAACTTATGTCTAGTATCCACTGCGGTACTGATGCAGATTTGACCTTTTTGTGAGTTTTGAAACAATCACCCACAGCCCATACTGAAGCTACACGCAACCAAATTCACCAGGCATACAGTGGCGGGTCGGCTGTGCAGTGCCCTATCATGCACCAGTTTCACTTTCTGTGTCAGCGTCTGATGACCAATTCACAACATCATCATGATCGTTTGAATCGAGTAATGGTTCAGTTTCTGTTTATTCTAAAAATGCCTTTTACGGCTTTTCATTTGCGATTGTGTTTTTAGTTAGAGGCTCTGTCCCAATTATGAATATTCATGAAATACCTTAGAGTTCATTAAAGCACATGGAAATATTCATGATTTTTTACAGAATGATATTGTTTCATCTGCCGGATGTCAGCAGGACCCCGTCCTGAGAGTTTAATTAGGCAAAAAAATGTAAGGTGGGTCATTACATGTCATTCTGAATCTGACTCATGGTTAACTTTAATCACATAGAATTGTGAGCCCAGGTCACACTCGGGGTTAATGTCAAGGTTAATTACAGCAGATTAGAATCCAAAAATGGTTTTGATATATTTAAATGAAATCAACAATTAAATAAATGTGTAAAGAGATGCATTTCCATTGTGATTCTGTCAAAGTCTGTATTTTTAACAAAGTGACATGCCTTGGAAACATTTTGTTCCTGAAATTCTTTGAGCTTCAGATATGGCTGCCTTACTAATGTTTCTGTTGCTGTAAATAAGAACCAAAGCCTGCCCGCTTTTAAAAGGCCTTGTTGCACTTGTCCTGCTCCTGTTTGTGTTCACACAGTGATGGGAGGTGCCATCTTAGAATATGAATTAGTTTAACTTCAGTTATATTTACATGGTCTATTATTTATGATACAGGAATCTTGAAAAGTGGAATAATCAGTGAAACATTCTAGTCATTTTTATTTTATGATATACTTTATTGTGAAGTAGGTTATTCACAACTGTAAAACAGATTATTTTACTTTCCATTGTGTTTGCACTTATTGTATAGCATACCATTCCTAATAATGCTTGAGGGAACAGTTAAGCAGTCTATGAACACCTGTATTTATTTATTGCTTATTATTGAAGTTTGATGTGTAAAGTTAAGTTATTGGTTTGCATCGTCTGTCTGGCTACTGTGAGCTGTGCTGTGTAAACTGACCTGGACTGTCTCTACTGTCTGGACAGGGTTGGGGAGCCTTGGTTCTTGAGGGCCATGGCATTGGCTGGTTCCCTTTCCATTTAATCTTTCAATTCACACACAGTCCCTTCCACCAAATTAAGTGCTTGTCTCTGCAATCTCAGAAACTGTCAGTAGTGTAAGATTTATTTATAGTCTATGATAATCGAATCAAATGATAATCTTCTTAGGAGATCATGGACGTTTGTTCATTTCTTTTGAGGTTATTTGCTTGTTTCCTTCAATATATTTCATTTTCACGTAAATTTCAAAGTTATTGCTTTTGTGACCAGCAGTCACTTACAAATATGGAGCATATTGCAAAGACAAACCAGCTTACCTGGTACTATTTAAACACATAAGTGTTCCTAGTAAAGTAGAAATTGTAAGAAAATGTGTTTGTGACAGAAAAAAAAAATGGTTATTGGGTTTTGCAAATCCAGCCTAGTAAATTAAATCCCAATACATACCATACTGGAGGAGAAAATGTGTGTTGCTGTCAGCTAAAATGCTTGATATAAGAAATGCTGTCAAAAGGAAAACGTGCAACCCTACAGGACCAGAGTTCCCCGCTGTATGAGCTCAAGTCACTTGTGCCCTAAAAGCTGAAGGGCCGATGTGTACATTAAATCATTGAAAGCATTTTATCATCTGAATACTTCAAAAATGCTTAGTCTCCCTGCCAATCAAACGTATGCTTGTCTACATTTAGAGCTGGGGCAGCATGTTGGCACAGTACTTAGCACTGCTGCTTGACACATTCGGGAGGCTGGCCTGTTCACGGTCAGTGTGGAGTTTATAAGTTCTCCTCCTGTTTCTGAAGTTCTCTGGTGAGCGATCACCTCCTTAACCCAAAGATGGCAGGTTTGGAGACCCCTTATGATTGGACCTGCATCATGACAACACTGAATTGGAAGCTCGAAAATGAAACAAATGGATGAACATTTCCAGTTTCATTGTACAGCAGAGTTTTATACACGGTAATGGTTGTCATGTAGAAGTCATATTTGGTGGGAAGTGTGTTTGTTTATTTAGTAGAAATATGGAAAATGTAAAATAAAAAAATAAACACATCTGAATTGTTAGGTATTATTTGACTTAGATGCTACAGCATGCGCACTCTGGGGACCTCTTAAAAATCTTGTGTTTTCAATTCGACTGAAACAACATTAATTTTAACTTAGGAAAATCAGGGCTGCACATTTAGGTGTATTTGATTGTTTATCGCTTGTGAAGGGCAAAACCAAAAAGAAGGTATTTATTGATGTACATATTTATTTATTTATTTTGTAAAAAAAGGATACTCCATTTAAAGAGTTTAAACAAAATTCCAAAGTCACAAACTCAATTAAGTAAATAAGTAACCGGACATAAGTGATCCTAAAAAGCAGTTCATGTTCACAATATTAGAATGTTGTTTTAATTTTTTAGTTTTTCCTGTATTTATATTTTCAGCCATTTTATGAGAAGGGTGTGCTTATTTATGAGTGTGTGTCTGTTATAAAATAAAAGTGATATGTAAGAGAGTACTAATGGTGACATTTGTGGAGATCTGTTTTATATTGATATGTGCATGATTTATACGCTGGGAGTGTTTGTATAAAAGATCTTTAGTACGTGGCTGCACTTCGAGACACTTGACGCTGTGACACGTGAGTTGTCATACTCTTTGCACAATGTTTTGAATAAATACTAAAAATATTTAGAACTGGTCTTGAGAGAGAAGCCGATGATGTATATATGCATTAGTTTATTAAAGATGTACAGCGCTTCAGTCGGATACACTTGTTTGTGTTGTATCTTTTATAAAAACCAGCACAACTCATGTTCTATTTGAATCATTCAAAAATGTAATACCTTTGTCTCGCCATTTTGGTATATACTGTGACAGGCAGTTTAGTTAAGTGAATCCCACATGCAGAGTTGAAACCAAGGGCCAGTAAAACCTCACGAGTCTGTTAGTGCAAGTGTCACGTTCTGATACCCCCCTGTAAGACATATTAATGTAATGTAACAGTGGCACTGTGGGAGCCCAATTTCGAGTCAATTAGGAACAATTTCAATCCTGAACATCTGTACTTAATACTACTTCAGTGTGCAACGTATTAGAATTATTTTGGTGTATGGTGGTGATGGGAGAAAACTGATCAAAGTATAATATATAGAGATTAGTTCATGTCTTACTCGTTTAGTTTTGAAGAGCAGTGGCAATATGTCATAGCTGGTAAGTGTCATCCATAGTGATGGCCCAAACTAGATAGACGTGTTCCCAGGCTGCTTGGTTTAATGCTCATTCTTCCTCTTTCAATGATGCCATGCTTGTATTGCCAGAATTTTTATATTTGTATTTTGTATTTGTTTTCTAAACAAACACCTGAAGGCCAAACACCATTAGACCTACAATAGTGCAGTTTGTGTGTTTGTGTGCAGGATTTGATGCTCAGTAGCAACAGGAAATATTAAAGCAAATCTACTAGTAAAAACACAACTGCTGTTATTGTAATGTAGGAATAAATACTTGACCAATGTTTTGTCTGCTGTCTACATCATTAAGTTCTTTTTGTTGTTTTTTTATACATTTGTCTTTGCTTTCAGAATCTCTGCAATGTGTAAACTAAAGATACTGTAATATTTACAAGGTCCACAGTGGTTGTGGTGCCTAATAGTATTGTAATAAATTCTGAATAAAATAATGAAGAGAGACTTGACCACCTGTATTCATTTTGTTTTGTCCTGAAATAAATATATATATATTTATTTATTTATTTCACCTGACTAAAATATCTAAGGGGGTCCATCCAACTAAATGGCTTTCTCCAAACACATCACACTTTACACTTTTTTTTAACTAACACATTTACATTTGAAAATGTATGTTTAGGTATAACTCTTGTGAACACTAGCCGTTGCCTCAGAGATTTGTGGTTTGTGTGGCTTCTCCTCCCACATTCTTGAAGATTAGGCAATGGCAGGCTGGCACAGAGCGAGTGTGATGTTAGGCAGTTACCAGACTGGCACAGAGTGAGTGTGATGTTAAGCAATGGCAGACTGGCAGAGAGCGAGTGTGATGTTAGGAAATGGCAGACTGGCACAGAGTGAGTGTGATGTTAGGCAGTTACCAGACTGGCACAGAGCGAGTGTGAATTTAGGCAGTTACCAGACTGGCACAGAGTGAGTGTGATGTTAGGCAATGGCAGACTGGCACAGTGTGAGTGTACAGAGCGCTTTCCTAACTTGGGCCTGCTGCTGGATGTTCCTCCTGTAGCTCTGAAACAATAAAGTGGTGTCACAAAGCACACAATGAGACATATCAAGGTTTGGGGCAGCCACCCATATAATGTGGTATCCTGGCTGCAAATCGTCTTTTTTAAGTGGTAGCACTGTTGTGCTCAAAACCGAGTCCAATACAGAACTGAGGGAAAAGGGAAAAAGGGCAGGCTTTTAAAGGGGAAGACAGGAAGTGAGGTCATAAGGATCGGGCACATGTTCATCAATCATTGGATCAAGCCCGGACATGACATCAGAGGGGCCGGAGCTGGTAAGGTCTATTTCCATTGGTTCGGTCCTGGAAGTGATGTCAAGAGAGCCAGGTGGAATCTCCCGGGAATGGTCTACAGGGAAGGGAGAAAAAGAGTCTGTGCACTCAGTGCCACATCCCCGCATGCCTCAGAACTGCCTTCACTCAAGCCCTTTAGCTGCCTCCCATGTGCACGTGTGTGACAGTGGGTTTGAGAATCGCATGCAGTGTTTTAATATTTTCAAAGCACATGTCAAAAAGTATACAAATACAGCAACATAATATTGTTTTTTATTTCATAATGTGCTAAATTCAAATACATTTTTGTCTTGTGGGTTTCTGAGACAACTGGCCTAGAGTAAGAAAACAAGCTTATATCTTTAAAGTGCAAGCAGTAAAGATGAGCAGTTCGGGAGACCCATATTGTCTGATGGTGAAGTAGAAAATCTACCATAGATACAGCGGATGAAATACTAATGAGCTGCTTCTGCCTACGTAAGTACTAGAGATTCACTACTGGCATCTAAAGGCTAAATGTATTTGTAACCCTCTCATAATCTAGTGGTGTCTGTTTCTCCAAAGGCTTGTAGATCCTACATTCTGTTTCAAGAGACTGAAAAACACTGTGGTCAAGGTCATGGAGAGAGAATCTTAAGAAAAACAGCCAACATTCCATTCTTATATGCTTGGTACGATTACTTTCATGGCACACACAAGCATGTAAACAGGACTTGAACTGACATTACCCATTTGTTGGTGACGTGCGATATCTGATCACTACCTTTTTAAAAGTGGCTTACTAGAGTTACTTATGTAGACCTACAGGAGCTTAGCAGCCTTAATGTGATAAAAGAACTCCATATTTCTCACCCAAAATGCTAGCTGATTAAGAAAACCCTCTAAACCAATAAGCAAAACAGGCAAACATACAGTAGATATTTAAGTATAAAAAGATGCAACAAAACCAAATGAGCAGTTCTTGCCCCTACGGTTCATCTCATGCACAATGCACATCCACCATGAAATGTGCATTATAGATAAGCACCGGCTCAAATACCTGCAGCACTGAAAAGAAAATGGAATCATAATGTGTAAGAAGTTTGGGACAAACTTTATTAAGTTAAAAAAGAAAAACTTGTATTTCTGACTTAATTTCCACTAGTTTGCTAGATACAGTCATGTGAAAAAAGTACACACAGCCCTTTTTTTTATCATACCATACCATCTTCTAAGACCACTTAATCCTGAGCAGGGTCATGGGGGGGATGAAGCCTATCCCAGCCAGGATAGGGCACAAGGAAAGATCAATCCCTGGACAGGACACCAGTCCATCTTAGGATGAACACACAAACACACACACTGGGGCCAATTTAGTATCACAAATCCACCTAACCTGCATGTCTTGGGACTGTGGGAGGAGACCAACATGAACAAGGGGACAACATGCAAAGTCCATGTAGGGAGGGCCTGGGACGTGAACTCCAGTCTCCTTACTGCAAGGCTGCAGAACAACCAACACAACACGACGCACTGCGTCACCTTTTTCTAATATACTGTAAGTGGACATATTAAGATTTGATCTTTGTTTAAACAGCATGCATTCATAAAGATGATGTAACAAATATTCCATTGCATAATTTAACTAAACATAAATGCAAATTTTGCATGTCGAAAAGTAAATAAATCCCTATATTTATGACTACTGTACCTCAAATGCTCAAAACTAGAATCCGAATGTCTTTAGAGAGGATCTCCTCTGAATCCGTCTTATTTAAACCTCCAACATTTAGTTTGGTTAGCTCTTTGTTGCTGAAGTGTATGTTACCACCACACCTAAGTCAGAAAAAGCTCCCAGAGACCTTCAGAAAGAAGGCTATAGATGCCTGGAAAGCATTTTAAAAGATCTCCAAGAAAGCTGGATATCTGGACATTCCACCATCCAGAAAATCATCTTTTATGAAATTTCAAGCAACTATCAGCTAGTCCAGGCCAGGCTGCCTCAGCAAATTCAGCACAAAAGCAGCACACATGCTGAAAGAAAGCCTCTAAAAAATTCCATCATGGGACCTCAAGGTAGTTCTTACCACCATTGATGTCAAATTGCATGAGGCTGCACAGATTGGATCTACATGGGTGATGTTCTTTCTGTACAGCAAATGTTTCCTCCTGGGACATCACCACAAGACTAAAGTTAGCCCATGAACGATGACCAGGGCTTACGGAACACCATGGACGGACAAGGCAAAAATAGTTACTTGGCCATCGTACCAGAACACATTTTTGTTGAAAACCATTTGACCAGAAGAACGTGATACCAACTGTAAAGGTGAAACGTTGCTGTATCAGGGCCTGGTCATCTCCCTATCATCAAATCCACTATGAATTCCTCATTGCACTATAATGAGAGACCATCTCTCAGGAGACTGAAACTGAACTGAAAGCAGAAGAACCCAAACATACCAGTAAACCCACCAAGGAATGGCTGAAAAGAAAGAAGTGGAGGGTTCAGGAATGGCCAAGCCAAAGCCCACATCTGAATCCCATCCAGATGTTGTGGGCAGATTTAAAAAGTGGTGCACACTCAAGACACCCCTCAAATATGGCAGGTTACTCAAGCCAAAATTAAATGCAATCCATATGCAAGTGGGCTATTTCATTTTGGCTTATTTAAAAACATATTGACCAAGTGATTGATTGTTTTTCATTATGACTTGCAATTTTCGTGCCAGTTAAATTGCAATACAAAAGCGCATTGCATTTGAATTTTAGATCACGTGTCATAAATAAAGACAAAGCATTTCGCTTAGCGGAAGCTCTGTGTTTATTGCATTTTGACATGACACCCCACTATAATCGTGACATAACTAAAAGTAATCTAATGACTATTTAGCATCAAAAGGTGAGGCAAGGGGCGTCAACAGTTGGAGAAAGAGGTGGTCCACTTCTAAATGTTTCTGTATTCTGCCTGTGGGCACACATTTAGTTACTATGGACTGTGCAGCAGGTAACTGAAATGGGTCAAAGTATGTTTTAGATCTTGCTGATGAAGTTTACTGTTATGTGAAGTTGGCTAAAGTCGTTTTCTTTTTTTAGATGTTAAATTAAGCAGTGCCATTACATTTGTGTGACTTGGGTTCAGAATTCTATGCAATTACATGCCATGAGTAAACCACGAATCAGACTCGGGGTGACGTGTAATGAGCCACTTTACATTTTTAAGCCCAAATAATGCTTTTGCTGCCACCTAGAGGATGAAATAACACAATACTGCAAAGAAATCTCATAAATTTTTCTATACATTTTGACACTTAATATTTACGAGTTAGGGCGGAGCCCCCAACTAAAAACACAAAGGCGAAGGTAGTTTTAGAATGAAGTGAACCATTGTGATGATGATGTGAAATGGTCATCAGACGTTAACATGAATGGTGAAACAGATATACTGTATGCTAGTGCACTGCGTGACTGAACCGGTTTGATATGCCTGGTGAAGCCTCAACGTGGTGCAACAGTAGCTTCATGACAAAAAAGCAAAATAGTTGCGATAAATTGCAAGGACGCGCAAGACTCTGTTCACAATGCAGCAACTGTCAATGTTCATGTCACTAAGCCTTGCACTGTGGTAGATTACAGTAACACCAGGGGTCATGTTGATCGCGTGGATCAGGCACTGTCATTTTACCCTCTCATGCACAAGCAACAGAAAAAAAATTTGAGTGCGCAAAAAGACTCACTTCTACTGTCCCAAGTGCAAAACACATCACACAAAGGGCGTGCACTAAATCTATGTCAGTACAGCAGTGAACATTACTTTGTTTATGCTGACGTTTTGGTATTGACAAGTTACTGTTACAACTTAATAGCGTTTTTTTTCTTGCTGAAAAATATTCAACGTTTTTTTAATCATTTTTTCCTGGGGGTAAACATAACGCTAAACAGGCTTCCTGCCCCACCACCTGCTTCAACTGATCACACCAAGAACGATGTAATAATAATAATATTTATATGTTATACAAAAAGTCAAATACATACACTATTTGCAAACACTAAACTTTTATATATACACTAGCTGTGTAACCCCATGTTGTAAAAAGCCTGGGGTCCTAGAAACTATTGAGATTTGTCAGAAAGAAAATTGAAATGTAGAGATGTCAAGTAATTGAAAGGCACTACTCTGGGCATGTCTCTCGTAGGAGGATTTGTTTTTCCGATGTGCTCGCATCGTTTGTGCATTAATGGCGAGAGGAAAAGTAAAAGGGATACTGTTTTGCCGATGTTAGCGGCTAAGCGACTTTGTCTTTCTTTTGAGGTTTCGTTTTGCTGACGTGCTGGCTCCGCTTGTGTTATTAGCGGCTAAGTGAGTTTTCTGTTTCCTCGGAGGTGGAGCCCTTACCCCAACTCCACCTCTCACTTTCTGGCTGGACAGACACACACACACGTAGATGTGCACCTGGAACCATGAGATACAATTTAGCCATTTCCCGAAGAGTCTGCTGCTGTGAAAAGGTAACGAAAGAATGCACGGTTATAGACTGTCTTGATGTTAATGGAGTAGAAGGTTCATTCCCCTCCTGGAAAACCATATCCCCCCCACCAAAAAGTGAACAGCTTAGTCTCTTAATGACTATTATGGCCTACTAAAGGTCTAGGGCAGTGGTTCTCAACCTGTGGGGTGGGCCCCCCTAGGGGGACACGAAGTAACAAAAAGGGGGGTGCGAAGATGTGAAAAAAAGAAAACAAGAATCAAAAATATGAAAAAAACATCTGTTGAAACCAAAACAAATTAACTTAAACTACATTCTGATACCAGAACAATAAATATAGAGTTAGATAAATGTCGATAAAAGTTAAGTAGTGTGGTACATGGCCGGCTTGTCATACCCCCAGGCCACCAGATGGAGCCCTCCCTACAGTATGGAGGTGCCCCGAAGACCAGCAGGGAGTCATGGACTTTGTAGTTTGTATCTCAGCCCTGCTGGGTACCACAGGGGCCGCAAGAGGGAGCTGCAGGGAGGACCAAAGACTTCTTTGTGCCCTATAACCTGGAAGTGCATCAAAGGAAGAGCGACGTGCTTCCGGGGAGAAGAAGAAGGACTTGTACCTGACCCGGAAGTGATATTGAATCACATGGACTGGGGATTGGGAACACTTCCAGGTCAGGGGGTATAAAAAGACTTTGGGAACTCCAAGACAACGACGAGCTGAGCTGGGTGGAAGGATGGCGACGCGTCTGGGAGTGGAGGATTGATTTATTGTATTTGTGATTAGTGATTGTATGAGTATAGTGGAGGAGAGGGTGCTTTGTGCACTGTGGCATTTAAATAAAGTCAGCTATTGGACTTTTACCTGGTGTCTGGAGTCATTGACAGGGGTTCAAGGGAGCGATAGCACCCCCTGTCTGTCACAGTAGGTATAATAAAATATGCATCTACATTTCAAAAAAATGTTAGGGGGGGCGCGATTAAAACTGTTAAGAAAACTCGGGTTGCAAATACTTAAAGGTTGAGAAACGCTGGTCTAGGGGTACATAAGTAGGCTGTACACAAATGAGAGAGAGAGAGAGATGGGGAGCATCTACTGATATAGTAAATGACGCACCACCGCAGGATCCCAAATTAGGACCCGAGTGCAGCCGTACAATGGGTGACACCTCAGCACCACATTAGTTCGAATGGAATGGTACAGTGGGAGGTTTCCACCAACCCCGAGTTCTTCCTGTAAGTTGGAGGACCTGCTTGCAGGCCTGGGTGCAGGTTAACATCATACCCAGGACGGAGCAATTGCAGGTTAAAGACTTTGCTGAGGGGTCCAACGGAGTTGAGTCACTTCTGGCGTTTAAGGGGTTCGACCTGGAGACAGAGGGAGACATAAAAATTGGAGACGGTTACACACGAAAACAGAAGCAAGATAGGAGGACAACACTAACTTGACTATCACAATATATAGAAATGGATCCTTCAAAGTTTAATAAAACACTTCCAGTTGTCCAAACAAACGAAATAAGTCCACAATTCTTATTATCACACAGCTACTATTGCACCAAATTTCCAAGCATCTGAAAGGCCCACAAATCTTGAACATTCCACAGCACTTCAAGAAATAAAAGAATCCATTTATTTTCCTAAAACAAAAAATAGAGAAAATTACATGCAAAAGCAAGTGCAAGTTAGGAGAACAACACTAATTTGGCTATCTAGCTGAACAGAACTTACACAGCTCGACACATTCCACAATTCAAAGGATTCAAAGTCAGGTTACCACCAGGATCTCTAGCTTAAAAACAACCACATTTCTTTTAACAAACAAAAAAAAAACCCAAAGCCAGGCCAACAAACCCAAAGGGCCAGTTTAAACGTCACACTCAGAATGCTTATGCACATGCATCATGGCTGGCACGCATTCCCAGTGTTCTTTTGACATGTGCCATCAGAAATTAATGTGACGCACGTGTGAGTTGCACTACCAGCAGAACTATGGGTGGCGTGTGTTCAGGCTTTGGAACGTGACATCAGCATTGTTGTTTGCTATCAACATGTGATGGCAGGCTTGCAGCTCCAATAGGTTCTATCTACATGCTTGATGAATGATCCATGCGGTGAAGCAAATAATCAGACTTAAATGATGACATGCAAATGTATTCATCCATTTCTTGTACAGGCAATACAAGCGTCACATATTCCCCATTGTAATGATGCGATACATTTACAGGTCTCACATACCATCTTCTGTGTCACTGTTGCCATCTTCTTTCTTTTTTTTTGGGACCTTCTCAACAGCATCAGAATGCAAAGAATTTTTATGTTTAACATCTTTCTTACCTCAACTCACAATACAGCAAAACGGGACGTTGTTTCCTCACTATGATGAATTCTCACACTGCCACCTGGTGGAATCATCCAGATTTTCTTAAGGTACATGCCCAAGTGTAGACAGTACACTGATCGTGTAGCAGCAGTGTCCTCAAGCACATGCATCATGTAGCATTAAGTATATCCCAGGCCTAAGTCTGCATACTTCGTTTTATTAAAACACAAGTCCTTTTTCCACTTATTCTCTACCCCTAAATCCAAACAAACGTTCTTTGTAACTTGCATCCCACCCACAACTCAATTAGGATTTTAAGAAGAAACACACACACACACACACACAGGCTTGGTTTATGAAGCAGTTGATTCACAGTAGGACGTAAAGCAGATAAGAGCAAGCTCTTCTCTACTAGTGGCTGATGGTGTTAACCCTTTGTTTCTCAAATGTGTATTCCAGCTGTGCTGGCTAGTGCTGTTATGTTGAGGAAATCCATACTGCATCCTTGAATTGTCATTTATAAAGTCCAATGAGACAAGTTGTAGCAATGCTACTAGTAGTTAGAACTGCATCTCCCAGCAGTCCTTGCATGGGCTGTTGGGGTCAAAGGTGGCCAGAGGGGTTTTAAAGGATGGCAGGGGTCAGGAAGGAAAAAAGTTGTTTTTGTTGTTGTACGTTGTGTGTTGCATTTATCTGTCGGACTGCCTGATGTTAGTTCTGGCATATTTCATCATTGTGTCCTGGATTGTATTTGTTTGTTGGGGTCTGGATCATCTGTCTTCCTGTATACTGAGGACTGTGTTTGGATTCTTTGGCTTTCCCGTAAGAAAAGGAATGCTCCTGAACCATCCATCTGCCTTCATCCTTTCAGCAACTACCGGAAGGACTGTGTTTTCCCTTCCCTTTCTACATACAGCTCTCTGGATCCGTCACCTCCCATTTCATCCGGTTTGGTTTTTCCATGGACTTTGCTGTGTGGTGTTTGTGTTTATATGTTAAATGTAATATCATCGAAGGGGTCAAGGGTGGTATTATTGTTTGCATTAAATTAATTTAATTTCATTATATTCTTTATTGTTTAATGTTCCCAGTGTTCCCAGTAGTGTGTGTGTGTGTCATTCCAAGGCTGGGGTTGTTCCTGGGATCTCCTCCACTAAAATAAGTAAATCACCATCACATTGACGGTGTGAATCTTAGTGGCGCTTGACCACTACAGATTTTGGCGAGCCAGGTAGGAGCCATGGTTATTTACGTCCCCTTCTAGTCCAACTTCACTTACACCCTTTCAGAAGCATGTCTGTTGAAAGCGCAGTACAGGGCGAGGAGCTTGAACTAAGTGAGCCACTGGTTGATTTGCGTCCACTGCTTAGGCCACGTCATGTAACGGTCAGAGCCCCTCTCGAGGAGGAGTTGAGCCTGCTGGATTCCCTTTGTGTCTCCAGTCCGGATCAGCCTAAGACCAGCGAAGGACGGCTCCTGCAAGACCTGATGCTGCGCTTAGAACAGCTAGAGACGCGGGTTGACGACATCGCCGCAGTTTTCTCAGTCGAGACGAAACTGTCCTTGGCCTCATTGATGCCACGGCCGCCTGAGTTTCCGGCGTGGCGGTTGTGAAGGTGCAGCGTCTGGAACAGTCCTTCGTGAAGTGTGTGCAGCGCCTGGAAGCCAATATGAGAGAGGAGATCAGGAGGCAGGTGCAGGAAATCTGGCGTGCCGTCACGCAGCCACTGGGGCAGCCGACTCCTGTAACGGGAGTGAGGAACGACTGGGAACAATCGTCCTTGTCCGTTGCAGTGCCGCGGATGGAGTTTCCTAAGCTGGCCCCTCAGTGTGCACCCACGGGCATTGTCGACTTTGTAGAGGAGATCGACATGTTCGTGGAGCTGCATCCTCTGAGTGGAGCCGAGTTGCGGGGATTCCTGAACACGGCACTCAGCGGGTCGGCATGCTCTTGGGGGTTTGCTGACCGGCACAAGTGTAACACCTGGGCGGAGTTTCACGCTGACTTCCTGAATGCGTTGCTCTCTGATGAATACCAAGCGCTGTTGGAAGAAAAGCTCCGGACTTTGGTACAAAAACCATCGCAGAGCCCCTAGGACTTTGTCTTTGAATTCTGTTCATTGTGCCTGAGGTGGCGATCTGACATGCATGAGGAAGAGATAGTGCGAAGTGTCCTTGATGCATGTGACCCTTGGGTGGCAGCTACTCTGAAGGGGGTCGTGAAATCAGTTGATGAGCTGGTGAAGGTGGGGTCCCGAGTGGAAAAGGATTGGGCGGCTATAGGGCTTAGTGGGTCTCGAAAGAGGGTCCCACATCTCGAGATGTCCCCTGTCCCAAACCACGAGGAAAAAGCCCCAGTGGATCCCCGGGCTGATCTCACCCTGGTGCAAGCCACCTTGCCCCTCTTAGTGGTGCCTGTACAAGTGCAAGGAGTCACTGGAGAGGCGGTTGTAGATACAGGGAGCACTTATACCCATATGAAATACAGCTTGTGGGAAAGGATTAAAGTGCTTCATGTGCAGTTAAGGGAAAGTGCAAAAGTAAAATTCTTTCTTGTGGATGGAAGGGCGCGCGGGACAAAGGGCAGGGTTCCTATGAGGTTCTGCTTACATGAGACACACTGGGAGACAGAAGTTTGCATCCTGGAAGATGGCCACCTGTCAATGCCCTTATTACTGGGAATGGACTCTCTTGTGTCGGTAGGTCTTACCATCCACCTGTCACGGCTGGAGTACGAGTTGCCGGGGGGTGAAGTCCATCAGTTTGGGACGAAGGCTCAAAGTAATCTGGTTTGGCCTAACTTGTATTATTACCTCGTGCAGTTGATGGATGAGCCCTGCACAGTAGAGAAGGCAATTCTTGAACAGCCAGAGCTCATTCAGTCACTGCTTAGGAGGTGGTGCTCTGTGTGGACAGACAAATTGGGTCGGACTGAGGTGGTGTGTCACCACATTTACACAGTCGGCCCTGTCCCGGTTCGGCACAGAGCCTACAGAGTGTCACCTCTGAAAAGAGGAATAATCAAGGAGGGGGTTGACCAGATGTTGGCAGATGGGGTCATCGAGCCTTCCACCTCGCCATGGGCTATCCCTGTGGTGCTCATTCAAAAGGCCAACGGGACCTACCGATTCTGTGTGGACTATCGGGAGCTGAACAAGAAGACCTTGGATGATGCTTACCCCATGCCCCTCATTCATGACATCTTGGAGTCTTTGCATGGGGCAGCGGTGTTCAGCTCCCTAGATTTGAAGTCCGGGTATTGGCAGATGAGGCTGGGAAAGAGTAGCATGGAGAAGACCATCATCATCACCCCAGAGGGGTTGTCCCAGTTTCGGGTGATGCCCTTTGAACTTAAAAACGCTGGGGCATCATTCCAACGGCTAATGGAGCAGGTCTCCAGGGACTCATTGGGAAGACCTGTTTTATTTATATAGATGACATCATTGTATTCTCCCCATCTGTCCCACAACATCTAAAGGACCTAGACCATATCTTCCAGCGACTGCTTAAGGCTCATCTGACCCTCAACACCAAAAAGTGTAGATTTCTACAAGACCATCTGAACTTCTTCGGCTATGTGGTGTTGGCAGACGGGGTCCAGGTGGACCCAAAGAAAATTAAGTCCATCTTGGACTACCCAGCACCTTAGGAGGTAAAAAGTCTCCAGCGTTTCCTGGGGATGGCTGGGTGGTTCCACAAATTTGTGCATAGGTTTGCCGACATCGCTGCCCCTTTATTCCAACTGCTGAGGAAGGAATCCCCTTGGGAGTGGTCACCAGCATGCAAGGAATCCTTTGAAAGTCTCAAACAGGCACTGATACCACCTCCAGTCCTGGCACAGCCTGATCCTTCATTAACATTTCAGGTCCACACTGGTGCAAGTGACCTCAGGCTCAGCGCTGTTCTCTCGCAAACAAATCAAGGAGAGGAGAGAGTGGTGGCCTATGCTTCACTGTCACTAAAGGGCATAGAGTATAATTATTCCACCACCGAGAAGGAATGCCTCGCTGTCGTGTGAGCCGTGGAAAAGTGTCATCACCTCCTGGATGTAACTTCATTTGAAATCTACACTGACCATAGGGCTCTGACCTGGCTATTCAATTGCCCGAAGACCACGTCTAGGTTAACCAGGTGGGTATTGCACCTCCAGCAGTTCATGTTCAAGGTGTGCTATCAGAAGGGCTGTGCTAATGTTGTGCCCGATGCTTTATCACGGTTTGTGATACTTTGCAATCGAGGAAATATCTTTTTTACACTTTCTGAATATTTTATATCTGAAGTACCAGCATTACTTAGCTATGTCTCTATAATAAATTAAGGTCAGAATGCACACAAGTGTTCCATTCGTCATCAATGCCACCTCTTTATCAGTTTCTCTGCTCCCACAAGTTGAAAATATGTATGATTGGATTCTACAATTATGATAATTTCTTGCTAGGTTGGAACCATGAAGTCTACTTCTTTCTATTTCTTATTTTCCTGAGGTTTCATAAATATAGTGGATGTTTAATCCCACTTTAATAAACTATGGCTTGATCACAGGGGATGCTGTGTTTCTTCGTGCTGGTCCCAGGCCTGGATAGATGGGGAGGGTTACGTCAGGAAGGGCATCCAGTGTAAAATTTTGCCAGATCAATATGTAGTCAACAATACAAATTTCCATACCAGATCAGTCGAGGCCCAAGTTAATACCGGCCGCCACCAGTACTGTTAACCAACAGGGTGCTGGCAGAAACTGGGCTACTGTTGGCCGAAGAAGAAGGAGAAGGGGAGAGACATGTCCAGAGGAAAGAGGAGAGGAGGAAGATAAAAGGAGTGGAACTGAGGGTAGGAACTTTGAATGTTAGCAGTATGACTGGTAAAAGGGGAGAGAGTTAGCAGATATGATGGAAAGAAAGAAGGTTAATATATTGTGCGTGTAAGAGACTAAACGGAAGGGGAGTAAGGCCAGGTTGATCGGAGGTGGATTCAAATTGTTCTATCATGGTGTTGATGGGAGGAGAAATGGGGTAGGAGTTATTCTGAAGGAACAGTATGTCAAGAGTGTTTGGGAGGTGAAAAGGGCATCAGGCACAGTAATAATTATGAAGCTGGAAATGAACATGTGATGGAAATTGGAGGTGTGATGATGAATGTTGTTAGTGCATATGCCCCACATGTTGGGTGTGCAATGGAGGTGAAAGAAGAGTTTTGGAGTGAGTTGAATGAAGTGAGGAACAGTGTACCCAAGGGACGAAGTGGTAATTGGAGCGGATTTCAATGGAAATGTTGGTGAAGGGAACAGAGGAGACGAGAAGGTGATGCGTAGGTATGGTGTCAAGGAGAGAAATGAAGAAGGTCAGATGATAGTTGATTTTGGACATTATTGTGGTGAATACGTATTTTAAGATGCTGAATAACTGAATTATTGAAATGGCATGTAAGCCGGGCAAAACTACTAGTTTTTGTGTTGTTCACTATATTCATAATGAAAATTTTGAAACTCCCTAAACTCTAACCCTAATTTGGCTTAATTTTAACGTACATGCAAAAATTTCATGAACATCCACTTGGCTGTTTTGAGGTAACGATTGCTTTTTCTGGAGATGACCCTGCCATTAAGACTCTCTAATGAAATTGTGAGACTCCATGAAGCCCATATTTGAAATTGCAGGAACAATAAACTAAACAGAAAATTTTATGAAAATAGACAGAGCCGCTTTAGAGAGATGCGTGATATTGGTGTTGGTCTGCTATTTACATCCTCTCTGCCAACTCTGATGTGGAATGCAGCCTTCACTATAAGTAACACCAAATCCATTACCATTGGTTAAACTGTTTTGCTGTTTTAATGCTGTTTTGGCTTTCTGCCCCACCCAATACACACTTAGCACCACCCACCTCCCATTTCAACACCATTCCTCAATGGAACTTTTGAAAGGCCTTCAAGTCTAGCTTTTAAGTTGTGTAAACAGTAGTATACATACAAAAGTTTATTAACTCTGACTTAGCCATTGTAAAGTGATGCATTCTTTGTTTCCCCATTATAACCGCCTTTCCTGAAGACATTTTGGAAATGCCATGTAGCCTGGATTTTTAGGTTGGTTCAGCTGGTTTAATACTTGAAAAACGTCATTAAGAGAAACTTACCTGTTTTGGAAAAATGCACAGTTTTTAGGTTGCCCCCTCATTATATTTCCTTTCCCTGATGAAATTTTTGAAAAACCATAATATGCAGAAGTAGACAAATTTGATGGTACACAATTGTCTCTGAAATAAGTTGAAACTGACAAAAATAATTAGCATCCATCATTGATTAGCATCAGCATTTAACAAAATTCAGACTATGCTTTAGAATTTTGATTCAACAGAAGATTTCAAATAAAACACAAATGAAAACAGCATGGACAAAAATGATGGGACCCGTAACCTAATATTTTGTTGCACAACCTTTTAGAGGCAATCAAAGTAAACAAGGGATTTCTGGAGACTTCTGCACTTGTCCAATGGTAGTTTGGCCCACTCTTCTTGAGCAAACTGTGCCAGTTGTGTTAGTGTTGAAGGTGGCCTTTTCCAGACTTCATGTTTCAGCTCTTTCCAGAAATGCTCCATAGGATTCACATCAGGGCTCATAGAAGGCCACCTGAGAATGGTCCAGTGTTCTGTTCTTAGCCATTCTTGGGTGCTTATAGCTGTTGTTTTGGGTCATTATCCTGTTGGAGGATCCAAGACCTGCAACAAAGACAGCTTTCTGACCCTGGAAAGTACGTTTCACTTCAGAATGTTGTAGTCTTCAGATTTCATTGTTCCCTGCACAGACAAAGCAGCCCCAAAACATAACCGAGCCTCTTCAATGTTTCACAGTGGGTATGGTGTTCTTTACTTTGACAGCTTCATTTTTTATTTGTAGACACAGAGCTGATGTCTCTTATAATAAAGCTCCAGTTTTGTCTCATTTGTCCATAAGACATTCTGAAAGAAGCATTAAAGATTGTCACTATACATTTTAGCAAATTGCAGTCTGGCATTTTTATGTTTTTCTTTCATTGAGCACACTGTTACTCAAAAAGCGATGGGGCAAACAGACACTGATGGACTTTGACCTTGGAGTTCAGCTGGTACCTTTTTGGAAGTTGTTCTTGGCTTTTTGTCTACTATTCTCACTGTCCTTCTTGAGACTGATTTTCCTCTTGTGGCCGCATCCAGGGAGGTAGGCTACAATTCCATGAACCTTAAACTTCCTATTAATATTTGCAAGCATTTCAGCATGAACATCAGTCTGCTTGGAGATGGCCTTCTAGCCTTTGCCTTTATCGTGCTTGTGTGTAATTTTCTTTCTGATCTCCTCAGACAACTCTCTCTGGTCCGCGTTCAGTTTGGGACACATGAAGATACCAAACAGCAGAGTGACTACTTTTATCCATTTTTAGTACTCTGAATGGCTAATTGTGGCATTGGAAACATATGTGATACTAAAAAAATAGCTAGTTAGAAAAATCACTGTAGCCCAATTATTTATCATATTTTCCTGGGATACCAGCAAATGTGTCCAGGTAATTTTAGAATATCTTCATAGAATAAGCAATACTTCATCTCTTTTCACACTTGCTTTGCTTTACTCGATGTATCAAAGGCATGAATTATTTTCATTTAATCACTTTTCAGGAGGCTTACCATACTTTTCAATGAGCCATAAGGGTACCAACAAATTTGTACATGTCTTTAAGGCTGTATTTTAAACTGGACCAGTGGTAGCCTACATGCAAAATTTCAAGAATCACTTCAGCCATTCTTGTGTGATTGGTGAACAAACAATTAGACAATGCATGCGATGAAATGAGGTCTGTAGTGTGTAAAATAATACATAACATCAAACAGTGCTGAAAAATTCTAAAGACAGAGTTTATTTCAATTTTATCTATATAGATTGTTATAATGAAAAAACTGACTTTATGTTTTCCAGGTTGGAAAGATGTGCAACTATGTTTGTATATCTGTAGTGAAAACATCGAGGACACTAAAACTCAAGAATGAACGTTCCTTAGGACATTTAGTGCATACTCATAATTGCTGAGACCTGTATCTGTGTGGTGTGAATTCAAGATTCTTCATGATTTTTAAGCCAAAACCAACAACAGCCAAACCACTGTGTAGAAGTTCAAAAAATATGGTATATGGATTTGAAAGTAACTGAAACTTTAGAGAGTTTTTGTGTTTACAAATTATGCAAGTACTCTGAGGCTCTATACTTCTGCAGGTACTTTCAACCAATAGGGTAAGACCAGGATGTACCATCTCTTTAGGGAATCCCAAATCAACAAATAAAACTAATTAAAGTAACTAATAAAATATGCATCTCATGTTCCATTATTTAAAAGGGAAAATTTAATTTTTTTCTGCCACCTACTCTAAAACCTGCACACAACCCTCTTCAACACTCTTGCTATTGGAAAAAGTCTAAAATTCCTACATAAACCCGAAAGCAGCATCCATTGCTCTGGTTTGGCTCACAAACATAATAAGCTCCTCCCCCTAGACTGTGGCTTCCATCTCAGCTAGGCCTTATCAGCAGCCTCTCTCATATAATGTAAGTTGCCCAACTAAAGCTATCTTTTTGTGCTTATATCCAAAGTAAAAATATGAAAATAAAAACTGTGAACATTTTAAACAAAATTTCCAGATTAACTGTAGAGGGTGACATTCTTTGTTACAAACTCCCCCATTTAACAGCTGGTCAGCAATAACATCCTCCTTCCCTTTTATATAATGAACTTTAAATTTAAATGGCTGCAGAGATAAATACCAGCGACATATCCTGGTATTAACATACCACATACATTTCAGCCACTTTATAGCTGTGCGGTCCAGCTCTACTATGAAGTCTCCTCCTTAAAGATCATATTTAACTCAATGTATTTTAGGTAGAATGCCCCTTTCTCTTGGCTTTGGAACCCCTGCAGAGTTGGTTTTTTTTTTTTTGTTTGTTTGTTTTGTTTTTTCTGTTCTCCCAACCATCTTACCTTATCACTGAGCTCATCTTTGGAGACTTACATTATGATATTGTATAAAGATGCTACTCCTCTACTAGTTATATATCTGTTTTTTATATATACTGTATATATCTGTGGATTTTTTTATTGTTACTTATTCATTGATATCTTAACAAATCTTTATTTGTTTTTCTTTTCTTGTAACTTTCCATTTGAACATCAGTATCCCAAGTTAAAGGATTTCACTGATTCTTCCTAAGTAGTTCTGTTAGTGAAACAGCCTTCTTAGAAAAGTCAGGAATAAAATGTTGATACCATCCTATTAAACCCAATAATGATTGCATCTGTCCTTTGGTAGTTAGATGGAGTCTGTTACAGATAGCATCCATCTTGTCAACTACTGGTTGTATCCCAAATGCTCCAATTCCACAACATGTGGTTGGGATAACTACTAATTGAGCAGCTGGTAAAAAACTAAACACATTTTTCAAATGTTGTAAATGCTCCTCCCAACTGCTACTGAAAATTACATCATCTGTTTAAGTCTTGGTGTGGTCTCCTGGTCTATCTAAAACTTTGTCCATCAAACTTTGAAAACTGGATGCTGCTCTGTGCAAACCAAAAGGCACAACGTTAAATTGGTGTAACCCAGAAGAGGGCCTTCAAAGCTGTTCACAGTTTAGATGCCTCTGTTAATGGCACCTACTAATCACCCTTACATAGATCTAATGTAGTTAAAAACTTGGTTGGACCTAAATTCTCACTTAGCTCATCCACTCTGGGCATTGGTTATACATCAAATGCTGAAATAGAACTTTGAAACTGACCATTATTTTTGGAACCAATAGGGCTACTCCACCCATCAGATGAAGGTTAACCTATGCTTAACTGCAACATACTGTCAAGTTCCTTTTCAGCAGTCCTTCAGATGAGCAGGAATCCTGTAACCAGACCATCTAATAAACCATTAAGACGTTAAATGAGTGTTATGGTGAACAAGATCTGTTCAACCAGGCCTTTCACCAAACAAATTTAAAGGTACTACTTTCATAATGTCATCACTTTGTTCCATTGATGGATTATAGAATTCAAGCTGCTGTTTTGTGATGGAAACTAGAAAATATTGCTCTGACTGTTTGTCTTCCTCCCCAGTCTTACTAAGAAAAAGCTGTGGCTCGGCATCAGTTTGAGCAGTCTCTCAACAAATTAACATGAGAAATCTCCCTTTTGTTCTTAAACCTATTAGGCATAATTACTTCACAGGTGACAGGTTGTATCTGACATACTACTTCATAAGTTCCAGGCCATTATACAGACTGCTGCTCTCAGAAGTTGGTAATAATAATAATACCTACTGGCTTATTAAGAAAGTTTGTTACCCGAAGTTTGATTAAACCAACATTTCTGATTTTGTTAGGCCTTGGCCATATTTTCATGAATTAATGAGTGATATGGAGTTCAGTTTGTCTACCATCTTGAACACATACAAAACAACATTCAACTGCTCACATGGTTTTTTCCTGTAGAGACTAGTAGAACCTCCTAACAAACAGTTTGTATTTTCTTAGCATGTTCTTGAGGGTCTAAATTAATCTTTCAACTAAACCATCAGATTGTGGATGGTATGGAGTAGTCTGTATCCACTTAATTCCTAAAAATTATATACTTGTTTTATTAGAGTGGAGCTAAAATTAGATTAAATTAAATTATGACTTCTCCTGGTATTTCCAGTCTAGAAAATAACTGCATTAATGCATTGGCAATCTGTGAAGACCTCAACTTCTTAAAGAGGGTAATCTTCAAGATAATGAGTTACATGGTCACCCACCACAAGTACCTATACCTATTTCCACAGGTCCTACAACGTCAACTGCAATATATGAAAATGGCACATCAACACTAGGTGGTGGTACCAAAGGTGCTCTATCAGTCAGTCTATCACGTTTACTTTATTTTGGTAGTTGGACAGTGTCTATTATAAAAAACTTCCACCTCACCAACTGACAATCAGGACATGCTGTAGAAAACTTGGCAATATCTCTATTCAGCCCTGGCCAATAACAATGATGGGCAATCCTTATACTAGTCTTTGCTTGTCCCATGTGACCTGCCCAAGGAATATAGTGCCCTAGTTGAAGTATATTTCTTCTTATGCTAAAGTAGGTTCAACAAGCTGCTTCCCATATTAATCTGTGTAATGTTGATTGCTGCTTCCCATAAACATTTTCCCAGTTCTCAAGCTTTTATTTTCATGTGCTTTCTGAAAACATGTCATCAGGCTGATGTCATTACTCTGCAAAGTCACAACATCTGCAGGAATTGTAAGGTCCAGTTCTAAAGAAACAGCAGATGAGACTCTCAGTCTTGAGAGTTCCCATAATCCTTGCCTGTTTTCTTTGCCTTCTCATCTTAGGAACCATGCCTGTTTCATGAGACCCAAATGGCAAAGTATTCCATTCTTCCTGATCATAGAAATGCTGACATGCTGTCTGGGCTTGAGTTACTACCCTTGAGTCAAGCCTTCTTAGGCATAAATAACCCATCAATATAGAGCATATCAAAAACAAGAAGTACAGCATAGGCACTGAATCAAGAGCCTCAAAACACAGAAAACAATTGCCTCCACTATTATCTCCATCCTGGTCTTAAGTAATGGATATGCAACCTCACCCCAAGAACACAACTGGGCACCTGCTGTACATCAGTTTCTAATGTTTTTATATCAAAACAATGTCTTCTTACTAAGGACTAGGAACTTCCCATACCTATGAAACCTTGGCGCCATTTACCAGCTATATTTACCCACACTAATCTTTCCTGACTAGGGAGGAGCTGCTTATCAGGAATAGGACAAGGTACAAAGCACAGATTAATAGCCTAAGATTTCTCTGGAGGACAATCAGGTCTTTTAAGGCCCTTCTTGCCACATCTAAAACTTACAACTTGGGCAACCTGCTTTTGTACTAACACTAGGTCTATAAGATTGAAGATGACCTATAAACTGACTTGGAGTTGATACACCCATACACCCAACTGACCACACTCCAGAAGCTTCTTTTACATTTCCATGCAGTACAGCAGCCTTAAATTTAACACAAAAAACCTACACATATTCAGAAAACAAATTCCTCTGAATCAACAAGACTTAACAATTTTTAACCCAAAATGAATAATGAAAATGGGCCTACCTTAAACTGTTGCTCCCCCATGTAAGTCCAAGTGAGCCTTTCTGACAGCTCATAGACACCTGGATAGGACTCTGGCTTTAAACTTAGAATTGCACATATGTGTAAAAACCTGCGTAAACTGGAAGCTGTTTAGCCACACACCAGCTGCTTTTCTTTATTTCACTATCTCTGTACACCGTAAATCAAGTACTAAAGTTACAACAGGCGAAACTGATATTAGCAACAGGGTTACTTGGAGACACAGTGACAAGTGTAGCTCTGCTTTTCTTTAAACAAAATACGTTCAGACAGCAATCACGATCATGGCATCACATCCAGCTTTTATATATTTCAATGGGTCATCCATTACATGAACATTAACAGATTGACTTGGTTTGCTTATATTGCTGGCCTGAGCAGTAACAGCTTCTCTAGACTCCATTACCTCCTTACCACTTGCTGTTCTTTCCACAGATCAATATTACTTCATCCTGTGACTGGTTAAATTGGTGCTGTTCTTAATGTTTTTTTCTCTTGCTGCTCCAACATGAACTCATTTATCATCCTTCCCACTGTTTATGCGCCACTTGAAATTATTGCAAAATCTCCAGATGCAACCTTATCCAGGCCATCAGCTGAATTGGCAACCACATCATCATCCACTGACAGCCATTTCTGGGAAGGAAAAAAATTCACTAGTCTCACTAAAGGATTCTACATCTGCCATCAAATGTCAAAAGACAAGTCCTTGACCACAGCTTTTAAGTTGACAGTAATATAGATGCAAAACTTTACAAACTTTGATTTAGCTGTTTTGGAGTGATTCCTTGTCCCTTTATTACAACCACCTTTCCTGATGAAATGTTTGAAATGCCATTTAACCTGGATTTTAAGTTTGGGACATTCAACACTTGATTAAGATGTATTAGAACAGAACACAGTTTTTGGGATGCTTCCTCACTACAATCCTCCTCCCAAGTACCCCAAATCTTACACACAACGCTCTTCAATACACTTGCTACTGGAACAAGCCTAAAATACTTATTTAAAGATCAAAGCACCCATTGCTCTGATTTGACTCCCAGACCTAATAAACACCATCCCCAAGGCAGTGACTTCCATCTCAGTTAGGCTTCATCAGCAGCATAAAATATGAGCTTCCCGTTTAGTAACTCAAACTAACTTTTTGTGCTTAAATCCAAACTAAAATAAAGTGCAGCCTATAACATATGAAAATAAAAATTGTAAATATATTAAACTAAATTCCCAGATTAACTATGGAAAGTGGAAACTATTCTGGCATTCTTAAAAGGGGTGCCAGTCCGGTGCCGGACACTTTTACATGCATGAACACCGGGAGAACATGCAAACTCTACACTTATGGTGACAGCATTGATTTGAGTACATTTTGCACAAGTCAAAGGTTAGGGTAAAGAGCACATTTGAAAAGTAGAGCATTTATGCAGTTACAATATTGAGCTCTGTCTTGGGTTACAAAGAAATTAAGTAGCAAAGACAGTGTTTCTTAAGGAAGCAGGCAGGTGTAAGGGAAAGTCTAGTAAGATATAACACACATTCAGCAGGCAGTTTAAATTGTATCAGCAGTAGACGAAATGAAGCCTGCAATAGTGAGGTCTCTAACAAAAATGAGTGGGCTTAGGGAGCACCAGTATGTATTAAACTGGTGCTGTTGTTCATTAAACTCAAAATTAATCCAGGACTTAATTGTCACCCAAACAAATCACAAGGCCAGTACAATGAAGTCTCATATGATGCTGGACATTTTGGAAGCTGGGTCTGGTGATGTCAGCTCCTAGGAGACATACATCTGTGGAAAATGCCAGTTGATCCAGCACCTTGAGCTCAGGGTTGTTGAACTTGAGAAGGAAGTGGCTAGCCTGCATTGTAGGAAAAAAATCAATACATCTTGCCCAGATATCACTTTGGGGAGATGGAGTACAAATTAGCACAGGAGGAGACTCCAAATCAAAGAGGTAGGATGCAATTGCAAGGAAAGTGATCCACACTGTCCAGAGACTTCAATCCAGAGGGTGAGGTATACAACCGTTTTCAGGACCTTGCAGAGCAGGGCAATATTTCTGATACCTCTGAGGTGATATGTAGGGATGAGGAGCCCCAAAGGGTATCTCAAAACCAGTATCCAGAAAGAGAGAAGTAGTGGGCCATAATCATTGAGACGGATTAAGATGCAGATTCACTCAAAAGACAGACAGTCTCAAATGGTGTGTTGCCTTATGGGTACACAAGTAGAAGACCTCTCTGGAAGGAAGAGTAAACTCTATCTAGAGTGGAAGTGGATCCAGTTGACACTGTCAAGGTTGGGACAACAGTTGTTAGTTCTGCAATTCAGATTTAAATAGTTACATGTCAAGCTGAGGTTCAAAACTACCAAGGTGGTCTTCTCTGAAGTTCTGCCTCTGCTACACACCTGTTTAGGAAACACTGGAAGAAATTAGAAGGACTAATGTGTGGCTCTAGTCTTAATATAGGATTGAGTTAAATAGGATTATGGGGCATTTGTACCAGTGCATCCTTGGAGTAGATTTTCGGCAGCACAAAGAACAGTCCTGAGATTTGAAAAATGAAAGCTGTGTCTGGGCAGGACAGGTTCCTAACAGGTCTAAAACCACTGGCAAGGAACAATGACGGTGCCATTTTTTCCAAAGGCTCTAAAAAGTTAAAGGACAGCACCACCATTAGGCAGACCCTGACCTGAACATCCACCTGCACGGCCTCCATCCACCACTACCAATACAGCTGTCATGGCTTTATGGCAACGCAGTATAGCTGATCTGACAGAACACCAATACCAATAACTTTGCCTTCTGCTGTAGGAGCATTTAGGCATCTTTGCTACTTGTGATGAGGACTGCAACAAAATAGATTTAATTCAGCAGCACATCAACAATTCCAATCCATGTGTGATAACACCAGTTGGTTTTGCTAAATATCAGACAGCTGAAAGAGATATCTGGGAAATGGCCAAGATTGAACTTCAGTCTGTGGCATTTCCTTCCATACCTTTATGAGTACCAGCTGTCACAGACGTCCGGGGTCCTTGTCTGGCTGGGACGCCTCTTCACTGTATGGACCGGGGGAGCAAGCCTGGTCAGGAAAGTACCTCCACCGGAACGCTAGATGGCAGCCCCCTGGGTTGCAGCGGTGCCTAGGACTCCCGCAGGGCTTCATGGGAGTTGGATTTTGGTGCAGCCCTGTTGGGATCCATGAGTGTCACCAGGGGGTGCTGTAGCTGCTGCTGAGCCCTACAGAGCAGCTCTTCTGCCAACCGGAATTGTATAAAAACTGTATAAAAGAAGCCAGCAGCCACCACTCCAGGAACTAGAGTAGGAAGGAGGGAGACAAAGTTTGCCAGAGAGGAGTGGAGGAGAAAAGAGTAAAGAGAAGAAGAAATGTGTGGTACTGTGCTTCTGGAACTGTGTTGTGCATTCGTGGGAATAGGGAAGACATCCTCCACGAGGGAAGAAAAAGGAAATAAAAGCTCTGTGTGCTTTGAACTTGTGTCCTGGGTCTGTCTGTGTCAGGGTTGGCCTTTACACAGCTTACTTTACAGACAGACCATGTCTCACTCACCTGGCTTCTGAATTTGTAAGAGCTGGAGGGTCAGGTGGAGTTGTGGATAAAAGCACTGCAAGAGTATGAGTTTGTCATCAGAGCTGATGCTGATGCCCTCTCATGAACTTTTACTTTCTGAAGAACTGCAGCCACTTTGTCAGGACCAATCAACAACAGACAACCCTAGATGTGCAATTCAAGAGAAACTTAAAAGAGCTGACCACACTGCATGGCACAGCACAACTGAATTCCACAAGATACAGGAGGAAGACCCAGAATTGGCTGCAGTTCAAGGATGGATAGCAGGGAGACGGCGCCTACCATGGACTGAAGTCATACCCTACAAGCCCACAGTGAAGGCATACTACTCGCAATGAAACAGTTTGGAGCTCCGGGGTCAACTGCTTTATTAAAGATGGAAAAGCCCACTTCCAGGATGCCAAATTTTGCTGGTGCCAGAGTGCCAGTGTTACCAAGTCCCTCAGTGAGTACGCTGACTGCCATAAGTGGGATGCTTTGGAGTTACTAAGACACTGCACTGGTTGAAATAACAGTTCCACTGGGAAGCCTATAGGCAGAAAACTGAGCTAGCTGTGCATCCACTGCTATGACGACTGCACTGCACACACCTCTCCAGTCCCTAAACCTGGCCTTTGAGATGCACCCTAAGCCTAATATCAACACAACTCCAGGGTCTCACTAAGTGCAGGACTTGCGAGGGAGTCTCGAGATTGTTCACATACTAACTTGGAATAATCAAAAGGATGCAAACAATTGACAAAAAAGGATATACTATAATCAATGCTAAGGGAACTCAGTACATCCTGGTAACCTGGTGCAGCTGTACAACCTATGTCGAAAAAGGAGACTCTGCCCTAAATTGGCTAACAGTGGGTATGGTTCATGTACTATCTTGGCTAGGTTTTCTGAGGAAGAATATCAGGTAAAAGTTGGATGCTGGGCAGTGGTGGTGCACCGTGACTAGTTGCCCCCCCTACAAATCCCTACTCCCTATAAATGGGAGTCCAAATTCAGAAACCAGCAAGGCAGTGTCGACCACCCCGATGCACTTAATGACAGCACAGTACTCCCTGCTGCACCATCTGACACTGCACTCACGATCCCTACAGATGTGCTCTCATCACTGGCTTAACAACAGAAGCAGAAGAAGAGAAGACCAGTTTGTGTGTTGTTACAGGGAGCTAAAAGTGGTCACTGGGGACAGCAGCGTCAAAGGGAGGGCTATGCAGCAGCAGATAAGTGACATCAGCCATGGAGGAGTCACCGTACGTTTGAGAGGATACAAGCCCTAATATCACCAGTGGCAGGTTCACCTAGAAAAACAGCAAGCCTGCAAAGGATGGCTTAAAGCTAGCGGTCCTTTTAAGGATAGCATGCTGCTAAAAGAGCATAAAATGAGCATGAATCCAATGGGTCAGCACTGACAAGCACTAAGAAGTGCTAAAATATTGTATGCATGAATAATGGAGGTACTTTTAATATAAAGCTGTTGAATGGGATTTGTTTTTGATGTGGTATCTAACAGAAATTAAGTACTATGAAATTTCACTGGTACTGGTTATCAAATACAAAAACTGTGACATCACTAAGTTTGACCTTTGTCAAAACTGATTGCACAGCAGTAAGGTCATTGTACTATCAAAGAGAGATTACTAAGAAAAGGCAAAGAACTTCCCAATGACTTCCTCAATTAATTCTTGTCAATAATGATTATAACGTAGCAACGTAAAAAAATACCACGACTTCACTTGAAAAGAGGCAGGCTCCATGAAGAGGGGGCACGTGATCAGCCGGCTGAAATTATGCTACTGTCTTTTTAAAATGAGAGACGGTTCCGTGTCGAGCCAGACGGAGGAAATGTGCAAGCCCAGCAGGCAGAAAGTTTTCAACAGCTGCTGAGAAGTGATAAACTGGTAGCTGTCAGGAGGCTCTGTGGGACTACTGCTAGATCGCTACATTAAGTCATGACACCCTGCTACAAGGTACATTGTGATCCTTGAAGACCGCTCCGACTTCACTCCACGTGCGGCCATCCCGGAATTGGACGGCACCAAGACATGAACTGCACCAACATCCTACCCTCCTACCTGCTGAAGATTTTCGGAGAACCTGAAAATCAAAAGACATTGGGCGAGGCGACCCGCAACGATTACGCCTTCGTCTATGTTTTAACTGTTATGTTTCTCTTCGCCGCCCTAGTGGTTATTCTCCTGTGGGACAATATGAGGGAGAGAAGGAACGTGAACAAGAACGACCCGTACCACATCTACATGAAGAACAACTGGAGCCTGGCGGAAGAAATGAGGGCAAGGACTGATGGAGCCGTAGGAGGGTCCGTCAGGTTCGAACTGTAACGCAAGTGCATTGGGTAAAGAGCCGAACGAACCGGGAGCTTACTAAGCAAATAAAATACAGTGGAGTTTATGAGTTAGGCTTGAAGATAGTGAACAGCTTACCACCACCGCTAATGACTTCTGCTACTGGAACAGGATGAGACAACTCGCGGTCCCCCCTTTTCACGGGACTTGACTGAATTCTCTGAGACGCGCCTCTGGAGTTGTGGGGCGCCCCAGAATGCCTCGGGAACACCGGGGCCAAATGTACTCGGGGAGTTCGTCACTGCTCCGAGCGAGTAAAGGGGATACTATTACTATAGTGTTGGAGATAATTCATGCCAGGATTTCAAAACGGGGACTGAGTGTCTTCATATAATTCTAAACTAATGCGGTGCTGTTTTGTAGGTTTCTGTCTAAATTCAACGGTAAGATGGAAAATGGAAAACGTGAGAGATTCCATTCTGAATGAAATCAAAAGCAAAGTAATGTAAATGTGCCTTTACTAAGCAGATGTGCGAAGACTACTGCCCGGTCTTAAAACCTAAATGCTCAGTACTGTACCAAAATTATGGATAAAACTGTGCACTATTTTTGAATATCTTAATAGCCACAGTTAACTGTTTTGTTCTAAATAGACTGATTTCTGAGAATATCCAGTCAATATACTGTTTTATATAGCCATGCGACTAAAAAAATATTTTAAATGTTATTTTTTAAGAAACTGTGGCGTATGTAATATGGCATCGTTGTAATGCCCCGCATTTCTGTGATGGGCCAATATTTCTGTAATGTCTTCCTGTGTTCACTGGAGAGGCTCAATCAGTGTTAACAATTAAATCGCACCTGAAACCCCAGCTTTTCTGTCCTGTGTGTACACTCGACCAAAATGGTGTACTGCACTTTATTATGGTGGTTTTAAATAGCCATTTTGTTTGTTTTTTAAATTGATTCATTATGAACATCTATATAAAAACATAGATTCTTCAGAAAATTTCATATTTGAAAATACCTATCTTGTATTACATAGTGCCGTTCGTATTTGTCTGTCAGTTGTGTTTTCATTCGTATATTTCAATTTGTTTTATACTGTGTCTTTTTTGTCTGTCTGTTGTATAGTGCCATTCATATCTACCTCAGTGTGCTATAATGTGCCAGTCTACCTTCTATCGGACACGGTGCATTTATTATTCATCTATCAATCTAATGTAGTGCCTCTACTATATGCCTGCCTGTCTTTATGCCTTTATCTTGCTATGTGTTTATCCTTCTATCTTTTTAATGATAATCCAGAAATGTAATATTGATCTTGTAATATGACCAAATACATATGTTTAACCTACCTTATTGTTATGTTGTGTACAGAAGTCAGTAGTGCCATCTTTTTTAGAAATGTGTTTCCTATTTAACTTTTTAAGTTTAGTTTGCTTTATCCAGGGCTGGCTCAGGCATTTAGGCTATCTAGGTGGTCCTTGGGGGGCACTTTTTTTTAAAAAAAAAAAACATTACTTATCTAACGTAGAAACACCAGGACTCAATACAACACTAAGGGAACCTCCCCCAAAACTCCTTTATATATAATATACGTCTCTCAGCGCAGTCTAAACAACAAGGAGAGGGGCCTGATTTGCCCACTCTTCTGTATAATATATGTTTATGCCCTGAAAACTCAGAGGTTTGGAACTGCCATGTACTGTATATGCCTAGGGTGCCAAAAATGCTACTTTATCAGTATATTACTTAATTATTTTCAACTATTCTTGTAGTTAAATGTATCTTGGTGATTAATTATATTGTGAATACGACTTTATTAATATTAGTCTTTCTCCACATTTATAAGCTTGTTTTCTGGGAATGGCAAGTATTAATAGCCTGCCTCGGCGCATACTGGATGAAGCAGGAGGATTTTATCCAGAATGGGATGCCAGCCCGTCATAGGATGTGCCCCCACCCATCATAGTCATTCACAGCTGGCCACTTTAATCTGATGGATTGTAGGAGGGAAACCACATAAACACTGGGAAAACAGAAGGCACCCAAGCCGGAAACAGGACAGGAACATGGCTGTATGAGGAGGTGATACCACCTGCTGTGCCAAAACACATCATACGGGTTTATCCATCCATCCATCCATTATCCAACCTGTTATATCCTAACTACAGGGTCTCGAGGGTCTGCTGGAGCCAATCCCAGCCAAGACAGAGCGCAAGGCAGGAAACAAACCCCGGGCAGGGCGCCAGCCCACCACAGGGCACACAGACACCAACCACACACTAGGGACCATTTAGGATCGCCAATGCACCTAACCTGCATGTCTTTGGACTGTGGAAGGAAACCCACGCAGACACGGGGAGACATGCAGCTATTTGACCGGGTCTCCTAACTGCAAGGCAGCAGTGCTACCCACTGCGCCACCGTGCCACCCCATATGGGTTTACATTTTTTTAAATGTAATTTAATCCCTTAGACTAAGTGAACGAAAATTTAAAAAAAAATTACACTCAGTTAACATTTGGTTAGAATTCAGTTGTTTCTTGTCACATCCTTTACAGAACGCTAAACTTAGAAATCGTACTGGAGAATATGCTGGAAGACAATCAAGTGACAAAATCGGAGAAGATCCTCCGCTGTAACCGCGACTGGGATGACTGACTTTGGTTAAAAAAAAATCGTTAAGTGCAAAGCAGCTCCTCGCCATGTATGTTTGAAAATGCCGACCTGGTGAAAAAATGGCACAAAACCACACCCGAGACCAGTTTGTCTAAACGGTGATTGTGTCAAGAGTTCAACGTGGAAAAACGCTTATGACCGCACGAAATACAAAAGGGGTCAAATATGTTAATATTTAATATTAATATAATATAAGTTAGTGAAAAGCGCTGTATGTAAGCAAAGCAAACTAAGAGATACGTAAAATGCAGAAAAAATGAACTAAAAAATAAACGCACCACTTATACACACATTCCAAACGAAATAATATCAGACATGTCTGATGAGGCACATTTATGGAGACTATGCAGCTACCGTTTTACAGCATCAGACGGAAATCTAAAGAACTATTGCTCAACACTTATGTTGAAATTAACGTTTTCATTTCCCCTGCCTCATTATCTTATACACCATTTGGTGAAGCAATAACACCCTAAATAACAGACCTAGCTCGGGACTTGGACGCCGATTCATCCCAAATTAAGACTGTGACATACAACTTTAATGAAACCTTTCTAGCTTTGAACTATTCGTTTTAAATTGCACATTTCTCTGTGTGTGTGTGATTTTGTTTTCAGTTTGAGGGCATTTGAAACCCTTCATGTTATACCAATCGGGGATGCTAGGCATTCAAAGGGCACACTAGTGTGCATTCACACTAGATTATCATATATTTAAACGTCGTTGATTACACCTACGGCGAGCGATAGAGACCGGCCTGTGAATTAAACCGAGAAGTGCCAGCCACATAACAAATGTCATGTATTTATTTGGATTAATTTTCTTTGTCGCCCAGCCGCTGCTGACAGCTGCATCGACTGTACAGTGCGTGAGCGACGTGGCCCGTCAGCTGCCGAACAGGGCGAGAAAGACAAGGAAGCCTTCGGGCGTGGAACTGGCGTGCCGAGTTTATTAAAAGCAGGTATTATTTATGCAGTCTCTTCATTTCATGTGAATCCACCTGCTATTCGCTAGACTTGAACAAAACATGGCGTCGGGAATGGGCTTCCAGAGCTTTAGCCCCTGATCGCAGGCATCCTGCCCGTGATCAGCTCTCTCACTAACTTGTCCGATGTTCGTAAGCGAAGCCCATATTCTTCCCATTTTGGCATTCTGACAGTGCTCGCGAAAACCATGGTGGGGGCCAGCCCCCGCCCACTGCACCCCGCTTGCGGTCACGCGAGGGGATGCAAGCCCTTAATAAGTTAAGCACTGTAAAATATGCTGAAGCAGCATGCCAGCTTTCTAAGGTTCCTAGTGCCTCACACCCCTATCAATTTAAACCCACTTCTCAGTTCCTGTCCTAGCCAAGATAAAGAGCTGCCGCTCGAGTAAATGGCAAACACGGAACACTTCTTCGAAAATTTTTGGGAAGAAGTCGTGTAAAACCATTTAGAACTGAATGATGTGAGACAAGCCACCGGAGCTTTGGAGCACTCGCCACTTAGTTAAAATGAAATGCATTTAGTAGTCATCTCTCTGATGTGCGCAAGTGCGGCTCTGTTATCTATTCCGTTTCATAACACTTTAGCTGACTGTCTGAATAACTTGGTTTTGCGCCACTTCTTAATTGGTTCTCGTTTTTTCCCATTCTCTCTTCATTGTTAGTTTAGACCTTTATGTTAGATCCCCAAATTCCGAAGGTTTCAAGACCAGGTTCACATTTGACAAGTAATACTTGCTGATCATGGCACTGGACAGAAGCTACATGTTGAATCTTGGTGCACATATAAGTAAGACCTTCACCAGTTTTCTTATATGTGGCAGTAAAGTTCAACTTATTATTTCCTCTTTTTCATTTAGAAAACAATTGAATGAAGAATAAGCAACCACATAACCAGAAGCATATATTATTTTTGTAAATCTTCCATATCTTGGCAGCATTCTACACAAGGATACCTGTCTATTCTGCATCATTGATCCCATAGTAAATATACAGAGAGGTTACTGTGATCATCCCTGATGAGTTTGTATACAGATAGATAGATAGATAGATAGATAGATAGATAGATAGATAGACAGATAGATAGATAGATAGATAGATAGATAGATAGATAGATAGATAGATAGATAGATAGATAGATAGATACTGTAGATAGATAGATAGATAGATAGAAAAGAACAACTCTTCCAGTAAAAACTATTTATTTTAAAGTGTGGAGCATATCCTTAAGTCTGTGAGGCACCCACCCACTGTGCTAACGTGTAATTCAATACACAGATTATGTTGTTCCAGTAATGTTTTTGGGTTCTATTTTTAGTTAGAATGAGTATATAAAAGCATTATCTATCCCTCTATCTTACAAACCCAGTTGCTGCCATATAGTGTCACCAAATGTAACTTATTTCAATATATCATTTAGGACTGACAGAAGTCAATTTCCTGAAGTCCTACACTTTACAATACAATACAATAGAATGTATTTTTATATAGCCCAAAACCACACAAGAAGTGCCACAATGGGCTTTAACAGGCCCTGTCTCTTGACAATCCCCCAGCATTGATTCTCTAAGAAGACAAGAACCCCCAAAAAAAAACCTAGTAGGGAAAAAAATGGAAGAAACCTTGGGAAAGGCAGTTCAAAGAGAGACCCCTTTCCAGGTAGGTTGGGCATGCAGTGGGTGTCAAAGAAAAGGGGGTCAATACAATACAATACACAGAACAGAACACAAATACAGTAATCCTCAATATAGTACAGTACTAAAATAAAAAATATTACAAGTACAGAGTAGAATTTAACAGTAGACAATGTCATATAATGTGATTTGGATTTGTTTACAGTCCTGGAGACCTCAGCCATCAAGCTGCTTCCCCCAATTGGCCATTCCACAGCTGGGATATGCTTGGCCAGCCAATCCAATGAAAGGACCCCTCAACCTAACGATTCCTGTGATCCTTCATCAAAGATGACTTTACCTTGGGCAGGCAAAACAACTTGGAAGGTGGGAAGTGGCACCAAGTGCCACATTTGAGTACCGAGAAGAGAAACAGAATAGGTGAGGGTTAGTCAGTCAGTTGGTCATCTTCCAACCCGCTATATCCTAACACAGGGTCACGATGGTCTGCTGGAGCTAATCCCAGCCAACACAGGGCGCAAGGCAGGAACAAATCCCAGGCAGGGTGCTAGCTCAGTGCAGGTGAGGGTTAGTAACAAATTATAACAATCATGTTACTTATGTTTTAGTGCTAATAACCAACAACAGAGATGCAGTTTTGTACAGTTAATCAGCAGCTCTAGTCAGGATATGCTAAACTGAAGTAGTGAGTCCTAATTCAAGATTTTAAAGCTGAGACTGAAGGGGCACCTCTTATAGTAGCAGGCAGACCATTCCACAGTTTAGGGGCCCTGTAACTAAAAGCTCGACCTCCCACTGTTATTTTATTAATTCTTGGAATCATAAGCAGACCGGCATCCTGAGATCTTAATGTGTGCTCTGGATTGTAAATAATGATAAGTTCAGACAAGTAAGCTGGACCTTGGCCATTTAATGCTTTATATGTTAAAAGGAGGATTTTGAAATCTGCCCTAAACTTAACCGGGAGCCAGTGTAAGGATTTAAGAAGTGGAATTATGTGTTCATATTTTCTTGTTTTTGTAATAATTCTTGCAGCAGCATTTTGGATTAACTGGAGGCTGTATAAAGAACAGTTTGAACATCCAATGAACACAGCATTGCATTAGTCAATCCTACTAGAGATAAATGCATGAATTACTTTCTCAGAATCCTGTTTATTTAGCAAGCACCTTGATTTCCCAACATTTTTAAAATGGAAGAAACATGATTTGGACAACTTTGTAATTTACGCTTTAAATGACATGCTAGAGTCAAAGATAACTCCTAGATTGTGGGCTGATTCAGTAAACTTAATGATATTCTATATGGTGTTCCACAAGGCTCTATCCTGGGTCCGCTGCTCTTCTCAATCTATGCTTCCGTTAAATCAGATTATCTCAGGTTACAACGTGAGTTACCACAGCTATGCTGATGACACACAGCTGTACTTATCAATAGCACCTGATGACACCGACTCTCTCGATTCACTAACACAATGTCTTACTGGTATTTCTGAATGGATGAATAGTAATTTTCTCAAACTAAATAAAGAGAAAACTGAAATTTTAGTAATTGGCAATAATGGATTCAATGAGGTTATCAGAAATAAACTTGATGCATTAGGATTAAAAGTCGGAAGTAAAAAACTTAGGGGTAACTGTTGACTGTAATCTGAATTTTAAATCGCATATTCATCAGACCACTAGGACAGAATTTTTTCACTTAAGAAACATAGCAAAAGTTAGACATCTTATATCATTGAAAGATGCTGAGAAACTAATTCACGCTTTTGTTTTCAGTCGACTAGATTACTGTAACGCACTCCTCTCAGGACTACCCAAAAAAGACATAAATCACTTGCAACGAGTGCAGAATGCAGCTGCTAGAATCCTAACTAGGAAAAGAAAATCTGAGCAAATCTCTCCAGTTTTGATGTCACTACACTGGTTGCCTGTGTCATTCAGGATTGACTTTAAAATTCTGCTTATGGTTTATAAAGCCTTAAATAATCTTGCTCCATCTTATATATCGGAACATCTGACACCCTATATTCCAAATCGTAACATTGGATCCTCAAATGAGTATCTCCTTAGAATTCCAAAAGCTAAACTTAAAAGAAGTGGTGAGGCGGCCTTCTGCTGTTATTCACCTAAAATCTTGCCAATAGGAATTCGCCAGGCAAATACAGTAGAGCACTTTAAAAAACTGCTGAAAACACATTACTTTAACATGGCTTTCTCCTGACTTCACTTTAACTTAATACTGATACTCTGTATGTTCAATTCATCATAATAACTATTCATAGTGGCTCTAAAATCCGTACTGACCCCAACTCTCTCTTCTGTTTCTTTTTCCGGTTTCTTTGTGGTGGCGGCCTGCGACACCACCACCTACTCAAAGCATCATGATGCTCCAACATTGATGGACTGAAAGCCAGAAGTCTACGTGACCATCATCATCAAGTCCTTCCATGAGAACCCTAAATACAAATAGGACTGTTTCATTTATGTTAGGTAGATTGCCCAGAGGGGACTGGGCGGTCTCGTGGTCTGGAATCCCTGCAGATTTTATTTTTTTTCTCCAGCCGTCTGGAGGTTTTTTTTTGTTTTTTCTTTCCACCCTGGCCATCGGACCTTACTTATTCTATGTTAATTAATGTTGACTTATTTTTATTTTTTATTGTGTCTTCTATTTTTCTATTCTTCATTTTGTAAAGCCCTTTGAGCTACATTTTTTCTTGTATGAAAATGTGCTATATAAATAAATGTTGTTGTTGTTGTTGGTTCCAACTGAGTTTAGAAGCTTTTCCATAGAAACAATGTCAGCTTAATTCATAGGGTGCCAGCTTGCTGCATGGGGCAGTTTGAGGTAATCAGTTATTGTATGTATATTATTAATAAGAGAAGAACTATAGTGTTGGTCAAAAAGCTGCATTTCATGTTATTTAAGCCAAGAGTAATCCACACAAGTGAGCTTTCTGCTTTCTCTTATCTGGTATTGCCACCACATTTGATCATTGCTTCTCTGTTTAGGCAAATTATTATGGATGTAACTATAACAGATGGTCTTACCAAGATGACTTGCAAGGACAGGATACATTCAAATTCTTTGCATGAATCTTTGCAATTAAATGACTTCCTCAGGATGAAACTGTGAGGTGGAGCTGATGTGTTGGTTAAAGTCCAGTGCTCTAGCTACTATGCTGCGCTACTTGCCTACTACCATATCACTAACGGCAAAATACAATCTTGTGTGGAAATTTTCCAGACTTGTGGATGTTGTACCACATGCTCTTCTTTGCCTCAGGTCATCCATTTGAAAAGAGAAATGAGTCAATAAAAGGCAGTGACAATTGTAAAGGACGGGGACCAACAGATAAAAGGGATTAAAAATAACACGTAGGTGAGAAGCTGAATAGAGGTTTTAGATGCAGTAGAGAAGACAAGAGTCTTCAGTTTGGATTTTAAAATGGAGACTAAAGAACCTGTAGGCAGAAGTTCAGAGAGTATGAATACAGCAAAATCACTATTTGAAAATTCGAATTACAGTCTTATTATTTAATAAAGACTTTTGATTGTAATTATGTTTGAACAATTTCCTTGTTTTATAAATGCTTTAGTTGCCTCACATTTTTATGCAATCATTTTGTTCACCCCACTGAATTAAAGCTGAAAGCCTGCACTTCAACTGCATCTGAGTTGTTTCATTTAAAATTCATTGTGGTAATGTACAGAACCAAAATTAGAAAAAAGTTGTCTCTGTCCAAATATTTATGGACCTAAATGTATACTGTAGTACAGTGGACATGGTAGCACAGTGGTTAGTGCACAGCTCCAGACACTGGGGTTCAAGTACCCACTTGGTCATTGTCACTATGGAGTGTCTGCAAAGGTCTCTACCAAAAAACTTTCAGGTTAGGTTGACTGGTCACTCTAAAAGGCTTTAGTGAATGAGCTCATCTTTGGTGTCTGGTATACTTTAGTTTGTTCCTTTCTACTACCTGACACTGTCAAGGTAAGCTTGGGCTCTCCATGAACTCATGTTGAATTAAATAGATAGTAAAGTAGATGGGTACATCCCAATACTTAAGTTCACTTGTTCCAGTAGAAACACAGCATGTGGTGGATGTACTGACATAACTTTCCAAATAAAAACAATTAAGCAATATCTAACTAATATTACTCCAGACTGAACAATCTATTTAGCGTATTATAGCTGTAAGTTGCATAACTTGCATTTGAAAATATGTGATACACAATTGATTCTCTTTATTACTGATCCTGAGTACTGCATCAAGAACATAAGCTGCTTAAGTAAGACTAATACAAATGTGAAATCACCTCATGTTTTGAGTATTACAGAAATGAGCTGAAATAATAATCACAGTGGAGTCTACAGGTATGGAGTACATGTTGACCTTTTGACAGTTTCTGCAGAAAAATCGATCTTGCAATAGGATACAATTCAGACATCAGTAGAAAACCATGGTCCTGCAAGAAGGCAATGGCATTTGGGAGAGGGGGTCATCCTGAAGGGAATTTATGGAGTGCCAGTTTTACAAGGCTACTCGGTGAACATCCTGTGTCCTGCGCTTTTACACAATTGAAGGAAAACATATTTTGGATAGTGCTCCTTTTTTTATACAGCACTGACGTACAATTATAAACAAGAGCTTGCGTGTGTGTCACTTAAGTATGCCTTTTGTTCCTGAAATTATATGAGATAAGATCACAAATCACTACCAGCGTGTGAAACATTTTTTAAGCATGCTTAAGAGATGTGTCTCACACTTCACAACTAGGTATTACCGTAAGCAAATTCTTTCATGTTTTGTTCATTAAAATATATACTACATTTTTATCTTTCACTTGATTATTTTTCCTTATTGAATTCTTCTGGATTATTTCAGCCTTGGCTGAGGAGTATATATTTAGAACTTGAAAGTTACCAAATGGAAAAAACTCTTGTGGAAAACAGAAATAACTGACAAAAGCAGTTGTGTTATTCTCCATCATTTGAATGTACTTTTATTGTATTTCTCCTTCAACTGTAGAATCAAAAGGGAATACAAAGTCTAAAATGGTGTTTATCTGCCTAATTCTCTTTCTCCAGTCAATGTTATCTGTGCCCGCATGGCTCCATTCCATCACTTTCTGGTAGGACTGTGCAGAAGACAGGTGTCCACACTGGATGGGACAAAAGTCATTTAAAGGACACACTCACTTACACTCTGCCAATTTAGACTATTAATCGGGAAGGCACATCTACAGTTAGGTCCATAAATATTTGAACAGAGAACTTTTTTCTAATTTGGTTCTGTACATTACCACAATGAATTTTAAATGAAACAACTCAGATGCAGTTGAAGTGCAGACTTTCAACTTTAATTCAGTGGGTTGAACAAAAAGATTGCATAAAAATGTGAGGCAACTAAAGCATTTCTTTAACACAATCCCTTTATTTCAGGGCTCAAAAGTAATTGGACAAATTAAATAACTGGAAATAAAATGTTCATTTCTAATACTTGGTTGAAAACCCTTTGCTGGCAATGACAGCCTGAAGTCTTGAACTCACGGACATCACCAGATGCTGGGTTTCCTCCTTCTTAATGCTCTGCCAGGTCTTTACTGCAGTGGCTTTCAGTTGCCGTTTGTTTGTGGGCCTTTCTGTCCGAAGTTTAGTCTTCAACAAGTGAAATGCATGCTCAATTGGGTTAAGATCAGGTGACTGACTTGGCCATTCAAGAATTTCCCACTTCTTTGCTTTAATAAACTCCTAGGTTGCTTTGGCTGTACTGTATGTTTTGAGTCATTGTCCATCTGTATCATGAAACGCTGCCCAATCAATTTGACTGCATTTAGCTGTATTTGAGCAGACAGTATGTCTCTGAACACCTCAGAATTCATTTGGCTGCTTCTGTCCTGTGTCACATCATCAATAAACACTAGTGTTCCAGTGCCACTGGCAGCTATGCATGCCCAAGCCATCACACTGCCTCCACCGTGTTTTACAGATGATGTGGTATGCTTTGGATAATGAGTTGTTCCACGCCTTCTCCATACTTTTTTCTTGCCATCATTCTGGTAGAGGTTGATCTTGGTTTCATCTGTCCAAAGAATGTTTTTCCAGAACTGTGCTGGCTTTTTTAGATGTTCTTTAGCAAAGTCCAATCTAGCCTTTCTATTCTTGAGGCTTATGAGTGGCTTGCACCTTGTAGTGCACCCTCTGTATTTACTTTCATGCAGTCTTCTCTTTATGGTAGACTTGGATATCGTTACGCCTACCCCCTGGAGAGTGTTGTTCACTTGGCTGGCTGTTGTGAAGGGGTTTCTCTTCACCATGGAAATGATTCTGCGATCATCCACCACTGTTGTCTTCTGTGGACGTCCAGGTCTTTTGCGTTGCTGAGTTCACCAGTGCTTGCTTTCTTTCTCAGGATGTCCCAAACTGTAGATTTTGCCACATGTAATATTGTAGAAATTTCTCGGATGGGCTTTTTTCTGTTTTCGCAGCTTAAGGATGGCTTCTTTCACCAGCATGGAGAGCTCCTTTGACCGCATGTTGTCTGTTCACAGCAAAATCTTCCACATGCAAGCACCACACCTCAAATCAACTCCAGGCCTTTTATCTGCTTAATTGATAATGACATAGCGATGGACTTGCTCACACCTGCCTATGAAATAGCCTTTGAGTCAATTGTCCAATTACTTTTGAGCCCCTGAAATGAAAGGATTGTGTTAAAAAATGCTTTAATTGCCTCACATTTTTATGCAATCTTTTTGTTCAACCCAATGAATTAAAGCTGAAAGTCTGCACTTCAACTGCATCTGAGTTGTTTCATTTAAAATTCATTGTGTTAATGTACAGAACCAAAATTAGAAAAAAGTGTTTTTAAATACAGGATACTCCAGTGAGGTGGCAGGGGTGTGTAGCACACTGCTGAGCTTTACAGTTTGTTCTCATAATATGGATGACACTAAAACATGAATACTATGGGAACTGTTCACTGCACTCTGACTACAACACACAATGTGTACGTTAAGCAGGTCATATATAAAGACTCTTTCTCCTACAGATTTAGGATTTGCTGTGTATGCTGGTTCTTTTGTTACTGAGTTCTGAAGAAGGAGTGGGTAGGACAGCCACATTTGTTTAAAAATGTAAATCCATGTCCAGCTTTCTTCTTAAAGAAAATAGCTAAATGTTTTTTGTAATTTTAATTTATATCTTATTCATTCAACTAAACAGCAGTCTCACACAAATAGTATATTAAACTGAAAAATTAAGATTTTGTCACGTGTCTGTCACTCATTTAGCCATTTTCTAACCCCTTTAAGAGTTACTGCCTATCACAGAAACATTATGCACATACTGAATGGTCCACCAGCCAGTCTCAGGAGGCACTCACAGTCAACCAAGTTACACCGAGTCATCATCATTTAAACTAACTAACGTGTAGTTATTGCACATGAAAGTAAAAGATGTAAAGACAGCATGCAAAACTCAGACAGGTATTGCCTGGCCAGGATTTAAATGTGCCACACTTGCACCGTCGTGTGCACCACTGAGCTACTCGGTGTATATGGCATGTCACTGCTGATTTCATAATAGTTTTAACTCTGAGAATACAACAACTGTTTAATGTTATTGCACATGTGGGGCATAAGATGGGTGCTCAACATGAGAAAATGAATTGAATAAAGTAAAGCTTGTTATATAATAATATAATTATATATATATAAAATATCTTTTTAAAAACCATGCTTATATTAAGTTAAAAAGTGTACTAAAAAGTAAAAAATAAGTCTCTCATACATCACTCGTAAAATAAAAGGTGGACGCTTTTGCTAATATTTTAAGAAGTGTTTTTTGAATTTTGAATGATGAAAAGCGCCCACGCTTTCATTTTACGAGTGATGTATGAGAGACTTATTTTTTACTTTTTAATACACTTTTTAACTTAATATAAGCATGGCTTTTAAAAGTATTTTATATATATATTATTTTCAACTTTTTAGTCTTAGGTTTGTTTTAGTATAATTTTGTAATCAATATTTTAACACTTCCTTTAATATATCTATCTGTTACTAGCACCATCTATTGGTGAAATCTTTAACTATTCTTCATATGAAAATTTCATTTCTTAATTAACATGGATTAATTGATCAATTAGTGAAACTGATTATTGATTCATGTATTGTCATCGGAAGTGAGTAAGTGTGTAAAATTTCAAGTCATTTGGACAATAGGAAGTGGGTTAAATAAGATTTGTACCAGACAACAAACAGGTGAAGTTAAAAGAAGCGTGGTAATAATAATAATAATAATAATAATAATAATAATAATAATAATAATAATAGCTGTTTAACTGCTAAGCACCACTTAAAGGAGGCACAATTTGGCACAGTCTAAAGGGTAAAGATGCAAAGCTGAATAATCTTTCATCCCTTGGTGCCATAGTGAAGCTAGAAATAGGTACACTCCATTTCAGTCAGTACATTTAATTTCTGACAGAGGTGAATTCACCACGTTCCGCATACTATTTCGCAGTCATCCAGGGTCAGGTTCAATAAAGTGATGCAGATTTAAAAGATTTATAATAAAGAAAGCCCTTCCAGTAGGGTCAGTAGCAAAAGGTTTCAAGGTTTTTGATTTCACTGCTTTCTAGGTAAGTAATAAGCACTTTGAATATGACTGTAACAGAAATAGTAAGTCAATGTAGCAGATCCTGCTGAAACAGGAGTTTGTCATATGATCCAAAGTTTAGAGATGTTATTGAATTATGTCATCATTTTAAAGATGCCAGTCAGTTAAATATGACTCAGCTTTCAACTGTGGGAGGTACTCTTTAGACAAGTCAAATCGTGTACAGACTGACTAGGTTAGATGTTAAGAATGAACTGACAATCAGGGCCCAACAATCAGACAGCTTAAATGTCATTGGGTAGTCAAGTGTGCCTTACATGGGAAGAAATGTGTAACAAAGCTGCTCAAACATTTCACACATGGCTGTTAAAAGCTGATTCACAGTCGAGGTCCTTTGAAAAAAGTGAAATATCAGTTGAAAGGAGAGAAGGTTTAAACAAACCATGATCTCTCTGGAATTGTATGAAGTCTTTCTTTTACTGTACTCTACTAACTATAACAGTAACAAACAGACTGAATTTAATCCCAGACAGAGGTTGTGAAATAGGGTCACTTTGTTTCAGTTTTTTTCATCCATCAGCGTTACTGTTGTCAACCTGGCATGACTGTGCTTTCTGACTGTGTGTGCAGCTGCCTTGGCTTGGTGCTTCACAGTGAGTTGTATACCACAATTGAGACTTGGGCAGATGCTCATGAGGGCGTGGCTGTAAATTTCTTCCAGTCATTGCCTGAAGGCACGGGATAGCTTTGGTTTTAACTGGACAGCGATGGCATTCAGTTTTTCAAATTGCCAGACTGAAAGCTATGATTGTATGAGAACAGCGACCGCAATATTAAATACATTAGTAAAATAAAAGACTGGGAAAATAATGAAATTCTATTTACCTTTGTGCCAAAGTCTTGTTTTACAATCTTTTACAATCTATACAAGGCACTAAACCTCTCTAAAGATTGTGTTTCTCTAGGTAGTACAGTATATAAAGTACAGTGTTACTTTTCCAAAAATGTAATATACCAGGGAGCTTCACCCCCTGCTCACTTCGCTTGCCAACCCCCCGGCCTGCGCTACGCACCAGCCACTTTGCATCTCTGCCGCTCACGTATGGTGATTTCACTTTCACCAAACAACAAATCTTTTATTTCTTGCGAATTTGCCTCTTCATTAGGAAGAAACACTACTTTTCCCTGATGACAACACGAATTAGACAATCTACAAGTTTCCGACTTAAAGTTAAATCCGAAAAATATATTCAATCTCTTTTCACTGTTCTGTTATTTCATGGAGTATTAATTTCCATTTGTTTGTGCTAATGCAATCTTTACTATCATTTTTTGAGACTTTCGAATTTTAGTACTTTCATTATCTTTAACCTGCTCGGCATGTACAACCTGCACCAACGTTTTTGAACCTCTTCAGGACATTCTACTTTGTCATCTACTCTTTGTCTTTTATTTCTGGCCCCGGGCATTGTTAAATCTCTTGGCACATGGTCTTGTCTCATGGGAAGTGAAAGTATCTCTCTGAAAAAGTCAAGTCTCGCCCCAGACTAAAAAGTCTTGTTTCATCCCAGGATTTTTTTAATATAATAGAGAGATGTGTATTTTACACAGGAGTGTTTTCTTCTAATATGCTCCATTCTTTGGCATCAGTGCTTACAAACTGTTATAAACAAAACAATAATCTCTTACTCAATCACCCACTAAGAATTTGGTAACAGTGCAAGCAACATGTAAAGGCAAAAACACTCCCATCAGTCACACTTTCCAAATTAAGAATACTTTTCTGTCTATAAAATACAACATGTTTAATACAGTATTTGTTAACACTGAAGCTTCTTTTTCTTACCAATTTTTTATTAAGTAAATTTTACATAAAAGTTGCAGTAAATCAAACATAACCATGAAAAAAACATAATAAAAATACACCCATCCCACAGCCCCAAATAACTGAAGTTAATCGAAGTGGGGAAGGCATAGCTATACAAAAGAAAAACTATGTGGTCATTATGTAACGCTCCCATCCAGGTGAGTCTAAAAACTTGACTAAATGATTGCCACTTAGAAATATCTAAGCCAGTTGCACTGTTAATCAGTAGCAGCAGCAGACAGCTTAAGAAGCATAGAGCTGTAGAACGAAGATTTACTGAAAGCAGTAAAAGGACAGAAAGATTTTCAACTTAAAGACAGGGCAAAGTTTGCAGTGATTGTACCCAAACAGAACAATTCCTACTGAAAAGAAAAGGGTGAAAGAGCAGAAAGATACAAAAGAATGAAAATTTGATGGGTAAATAGGATATTATAGGAGAAGACAGGAGAAAGAAATTGTAACACAGCTCTCCAAATAGGCAAAACTTTAGAACATTCCCAGTATAAACTGTATGTAAAAATGTAACTGGCAGTTTAGAAGAGCAAAGAGAACAGAAGGGATCATTAGTAAGGCCCATAGCATATCATTTATGGGGAGTGATACAAATTTTAATTGTGTGTGCTGATGATTGGGATTTCTTAGTTGGAAATCTTGGTGACTGACAAATATGAAAATAGTGAGGGTATTAGAAATAAACTTGATCTCTTAGGTTTAAAAGTCAAGGCGGAGAATTTAGGGGTAATCATTGACTCTGACCTAAACTTTAAATCACATATTAACCAAATTACTAGGACTGCATTTTAGGAATTTTATGAATATAGCAAATGTATATAACATTACAAGAAACTGAAAAATTAGTTCAAGTTTTTTTTTTATTTTTAGTTGACTAAATTACTGTGATACATTCCTAACAAGACTACCTAAGAAAGACTTCAATATTTTGCAATTAGTTGCGAATGCATCAGCGAGAATTTTAACTAGAAAAAGAAAATGTGAGCACATCTCACCAGTTTTAGTATTGTTACATTGGTTACCCATGTCATTTACAACTGACTTTAAAATACTACTAATGATGTTGTGACGGACGGCTGGGAGTTTTGCCCGGCCGGGAAGCCTGGAGGATGGAAGGACTGGGAGAGGGTCAATACCTCCCCCGGAACCCGAGAGGGCAGCCTCCCTGGTTTGCATCGAGCCACAGGATCGGAGCTTAGAAGCTCAACCCAGTTGGGGCCTGTAGCCACCACCATGGACTGCAGCACTTCCACCACACCAGGAAGGACTGCAGGAATTTAATCAGAGAGCACCTGGAGTACGTCCGGGTGGTTAAGTATAAAAGGGCCTGCCTCACTCCATTCAAGGAGCCAGAGTCGGGAGGCAGAGCACACAGCTTGCGAGGAGAGGAGTGGAGGTGGTAGAAGAAAAGTAGAGAGAAAGAAAAGTAAAGGATTGAGTTTATTGTGGCTATTTTGGATTACTGTGTTGTGCTGTGTATAAAGAAGGAAGAAAATAAACTCGTGGACATTATGAGTCAAATTCTGTATCTGTGGTATGGGCTGGCATATTTCCACCAAGTATAAAGCCTTAAATAATCTTGCTCCATCCTATATTTTGGAATATCTGTCTCCCTAAACTCTAAATTGAAACTTTAGATCTTCTAATGGTGGTCTACTTATAATTCCAAGAGCCAAGTTTAAAAGAAGTGATTACATGGCCTTTTGCTATTATGCAACTAATATCTGGAATATTTTGTCAATAGAAATTTGTCAGTCTAATACAGGGGAACGTTTTAAAAAAACTGCTAAACACCCATTATTTTTAATTTGGCCTTTTCATAGCTACATTTTAGTTGTACTCCCAATAGACTATAGAGGCATAGAATTATCATATTCTTCAGGGATTTGCAATCTTTACTAATCTCTTCTACTCTCTGCTGTCTTTTCTGCTTCTTCTGTGGTGGAGATTTGCACCACCACCACCTGAGCATGGCACCATGCAGCCCCCTGCGATGATGGAAAGAAGGTGGGTGCTTCCATTGTCCACATTTATCAAACCTGGAAACAGAGGGGAATGAATTAAGAACAGTTATGCTAGGTAGAATGCTCAGTTAGGGCTGGGCTGTCTTTTGGCCATGGAACCCCTGCAGATTTTGTTTTTCTTCTCCAGCCTAACTAGAGGTGTTTTTTTCTGTTCTCCCTGCCATCTGACCCCATCACCAGACTCATCTTTAGAGACTTGCATCGTGAGATGTTTATAAAGATGCTACTTTTCTACTTGATATTTTTTTTCTTTGTTACTTATTCTTTAATATTATTGCCTAATCTTATTTGTTTTTCTTTTCCTGTAATTTTCTCTTTGACATCTTGTAAAGCACTTTGAGCTACATTGTTTGTATGAAAATGTGCTATAGAAGTCAGTCATGTCATTTTCCAACCAGCTATATCCTAACACAGGGTCACGGGAGTCTGCTGGAGTCAATCCCAGCCAACACAGGGTGCAAGGCAGGAACAAATCCCGGGAAGAACGCCAGACCACTGCAGGAGCTATAGAAGTAAATGTTGTTTTTTTCATTTCTATGGGCAAAAGTAATGTTCTTAAAAATCAATCAAGGGGAGCAGACAGAGATAAATCTTGTTTCCAGACTGACTGGATGGGTAAGGACGTACGTAAAAAAGGCATAAGTAGCAAAGAGAGTTTTTATCTGAATGGACAGAGAATGAGAAAAATGTTAAAAGAGGGTAAGAGGAGAACGGAAAAGACAGAGGAATAACACAAGATCTGATAACAGACCGGATTTGGAGATTAAAGAAAAATGTGGATGATGGAATATCCCCAAGCCATCAAAAATATCACCAAGAGTGACTATGCCACACTCTGACCAGCCAAGGACTAAGATAGGGTTATCTCATATATGGTGACTGAGGTTATTAAAAATGGGGATATATAAATGCAGACTTGCGATCATGCCAGAGGTTAATGGACCTTATTTAAGGGATCGCTGTTATATTCACGGAAGTAAAGGTAAGAAGAGAGAGGATCTGGGGTGGACCAGGTTAGATTCAATTGAAAACAAGGACAGGGGGTTTAACTTATTGTTAAGTAGTAACCAGAATATTTTGCATGACTTCAAGTTGCCAAATGTCTTGCTATTATTCTATTTAACAGTTCAACTCCCAGTGTGGTTTTAGTAACCATTGACCTCCATTATAAACACATCTAACCTAGTACACAAAATACTGAATAACTACATATCATTATTTAAAAATGTGGATTTCCTGGCTCAGAGTAACTACACAAGGTTAAAAAATGAAAGCTTTGTATTTGAGGTGATATGAAAATATCCTTCTTCCAGCCATTTTTGCCATCAGTCCACTTCCAGTATAGACTTGATAATACAAACAGATCAGACTGCAAAGGAACAAAGCAGGGCTAGATGGTAATTTCACCTTAGAACCACTGTAGATGCTTTTTTTTCTCCAACATCTTGCCCCTAGAGTTTTTAAAGAAAACATTTCTGTCCTCCCCATACATCTGACCATAGCATCAGACTTTTCTTTAGAGACTTGAAATCGATTCTACAGTTAGGTCCATAATTGGACAGTCATACAATTTTCATAATTTTGGCTCTGTGTACCACCACAATGGATTTGAAATAAAGCAAACAAGATGTGATTGAAGTGTAGACTTGCAGTTTTAATTCAAGGCATTTACCAAAAACACTGTATGAGCCATTTTGAAAAGATAGACATTTTAATACATCCACCCCATCCCCGTTTTTCAGGTGTCCAAAAATATTTGGACAAACTAACATAATTGTGACTCTAATAATCATTTTCAATACTTGGATGAAAGTGCTACCAGTCAATGACTGTCTGAAGTCTGGAGTCCATGGCCTTCTCCAAGTGCTGGGTTTCCACCCCAGTGATACTTTGCCAGGCCTTTACTGTAGCGGTATTCAGTTGCTGCTTGTTCATTGTACTTTCTGCCTTCAGTTTTGTCTTCAGCAAGTGAAATGTGTGTCCAATTGGGTTGAGGTCAATTGACTGACTTGGACATTGAAGAATATTTCAGTTCTTTGCCTTTAGAAGCACTTGGTTTGCTTCCACAGTATGTTTTGACTCATGTCCATCTGTACTGTGAAGAGTTGTCCTGTCAGTACTGTAGCATTTGGCTGGATCTGAGCAGATGGTATAGCGCTGTACACTTCAGAATTCACCCTGCTAATTCTGCCAACGGTCAAATCATCAATAGGCAACAGTAACTCATTTCAAGTAGCAGTCACGCACATCCATGCTGTAACACTGCCTCCATCGTGTTTCACAGATGATGTGGCATACTACAGAACATGTTCTGTTCCTTCTCTTCTCAATATTTTTCTCTACCCATCATTCTGGTACATACTGATCTTAACTTCATGCATCCAAAGAAAACTGTTCCAAAACTAGACTGGTTTTTAAAACATATTTTCTGGCAAAGTCTAATCTGTCCTTCCTATGCTTGAGGATTACCAATGATTTGTAGTTTGTGGTGAACCCTCTGTCTTTACTTCATGAAGTTGTCTCGATTGTAGACTTTGGAGAGTATTCTTGGTTTGGCTAACTGTTGCAAATTGTTTTTTCTTCATTAAGGAAAGATTTCTGCGATCATTCAGCACAGTTGTCTTCCATGGTAGACCAGGCCCTCTGGTGTTGCTGAGCTCACCAGTGTGTTGTTTCTCTTTAAGAATGTACCAGACGGTTGTTTTGACCACTCCTTTTGTTTCTGCTATCTCTCTGATGGGGATTTGTTTTGCTTCCTCAGCCTAATGATGGCCTGTTTTTACATGCATGAACAGCTCTTTGATCGTCATATTGAGAGTTTACAGCGACAGCTTCCAAATGCAAGTTCCACACCTGGAATCGATCCCAGACCTTTTACCTGCTTAATAGTTAATGAAATAATGAGGGAACTACTTCCACCTGGCTATGGAACAGCTTGTCAGTCAATTGTCCAAATACTTTTGAGCCACTGAAAATGGGGGACCCATGCATAAAAATGTCTGACATTCCCAAATAGCTCATATGATATTTCTGTTAAACCCTTTGAATTACTACTGAATGCCTACACTTCAATCGTGTAATTACTTTTTCATTTCAAATCCACTGTGGTGGGTTGGCACCCTGCCCAGGAGTGGTTCCTGCCTTGTGCCCTGTGTTGGCTGGGACTGGCTCCAGCAGACCCCCGTGACCCTGTGTTCAGATTCAGCGGGTTGGAAAATGGATGGATGGATGGATTTCAAATCCACTGTTGTGGCGCATAGTGCCAAAATGATAAAAATTGTGCAACACTCCAAATACTTTGGACTTAACTGTATATACAAGAACCTTAATTTTTCTATGACTTGTGTATCTGCTATGTAAGTGCATATTAATTTATTCTTATTTATTATTTTTGGAATGTCATTATTCATTCTTATTTGTGTCCATGACTAATTTGTTTTTCTTTTCTTGTAACTTTTGTTTGACATCTTTTAAGGTGCATTTGTATTAAAATGTTCTGTCATAAGAAATATCGTTATTATCCTTACCGTCCGTGCAGAAAACATATACAGTGGTGTCAAAAACTATTTGCCCCCTTCCTGATTTCTTATTCTTTTGCATGTTTGTCACACAAAATGTTTCTGATCATCAAACAAATTTAACCATTAGTCAAATATAACACAAGTAAACACAAAATGCAGTTTTTAAATGATGGTTTTTATTATTTAGGGAGAAAAAATCCAAACCTACATGGCCCTGTGTGAAAAAGTAATTGCCCCTTGTTAAAAATAACCTAACTGTGGTGTATCACACCTGAGTTCAATTTCCGTAGCTACCCCCAGGCCTGATTACTGCCATACCTGTTTCAATCAAGAAAGCACTTAAATAGGAGCTGCCTGACACAGAGAAGTAGACCACAAGCATCTCAAAAGCTAGACATCATGCCAAGATCCAAAGAAATTCAGGAACAAATGAGAACAGAAGTAATTGAGATCTATCAGTCTGGTAAAGGTTATAAAGCCATTTCTAAAGCTTTGGGACTCCAGCGAACCACAGTGAGAGCCATTATCCACAAATGGCAAAAACATGTAACAGTGGTGAACCTTCCCAGGAGTGGCAGGCCGACCAAAATTACCCCAAGAGTGCAGAGACGACTCATCCGAGAGGTCACAAAAGACCCCAGGACAACGTCTAAAGAACTGCAGGCCTCACTTGCCTCAATTAAGGTCAATGTTCACGACTCCACCATAAGAAAGAGACTGGGCAAAAACGGCCTGCATGGCAGATTTCCAAGACGCAAACCACTGTTAAGCAAAAAGAACATTAGAGCTCGTCTCAATTTTGCTAAGAAACATCTCAATGATTGCCAAGACTTTTGGGAAAATACCTTGTGGACTGATGAGACAAAATTTGAACTTTAACAAATGTCCTGTTACATCTGGCGTAAAAGGAACACAGCATTTCAGAAAAAGAACATCATACCAACAGTAAAATATGGTGGTGGTAGTGTGATGGTCTGGGGTTGTTTTGCTGCTTCAGGACCTGGAAGGCTTGCTGTGATAGATGGAACCATGAATTCTACTGTCTACCAAAAAATCCTGAAGCAGAATGTCCGGCCATCTGTTCGTCAACTCAAGCTGAAGCGATCTTGGGTGCTGCAACAGGACAATGACCCAAAACACACCAGCAAATCCACCTCTGAATGGCTGAAGAAAAACAAAATGAAGACTTTGGAGTGGCCTTGTCAAAGTCCTGACCTGAATCCAATTGAGATGCTATGGCATGACCTTAAAAAAGCGGTTCATGCTAGAAAACCGTCAAATAAAGCTGAATTACAACACTTCTGCAAAGATGAGTGGGCCAAAATTCCTCCAGAGCGCTGTAAAAGACTCATTGCAAGTTATCGCAAACGCTTGATTGCAGTTATTGCTGCTAAGGGTGGCCCAACCAGTTATTAGGTTCAGGGGGCAATTACTTTTTCACATAGGGCCATGTAGATTTGGATTTTTTTTTCTCCCTAAACAATAAAAACCATCATTTAAAAACTGCATTTTGTGTTTACTTGTGTTATATTTGACTAATGGTTAAATGTGTTTGATGATCAGAAACATTTTGTGTGACAAATATGCAAAAAATAAGAAATCAGGAAGGGGGCAAATAGTTTTTCACACCACTGTACACTTACACCTGTTTTTCCTATACAGTACCCTGTAAAACTGAACAACATTGATTACTTGTTGTCGTGACAAGTTTCATTAGATGTATTAAATCAAAAGGAAGCTCCGCCGGATGAAGACAAGTAGTTGACTTGAAACCCAGAAGCCTTACTCTGAGCTAACGTGCGAGAAGGGTGCGGAGAGATTTGTTGTTTTTTCTACCCCGTTAAAGTTCCCTGTTCTGTATTTTCCAGTGGGTTATGACGCCAAGTGTTAAAGTCATAAAACACTTAAAACGCCAGACGGACGTAGACTAACGATCGCCAGGCATGTTCGATTTTAAAGGTGGCTGTCTCTTTAAAACAAGGAGTCGCAACAAAGTCATCCATCTGGTTTGTTATCGAACCCCCGGCCCACGGACATTGCTCTTCGTGTGCTCGCTTCTTGTTCTTTTATTATTGTTATTACTATCCCGATGCCCTGTTTTTATGGCAGTCCCGTAGCGGGATGGATGTAGTTGGATTGATTGGACACTCTGACCCTCTGCGCCCGCGCGGCGCGCTGACGCGACACCCGTGTAGCCGCAATTGTTTATCTTGTGGCCACCAACGAACGCCAGTCTGAAAGTTTTAACTTCACCAACGAGAAGATGAACTGCACTGCCAGCCCGTGTCTCGCACCCTGTTTCAGGCAACTGCTGGAACAATTCCGCAACCGAACGCAGACGGCGAGCGCCGATAAGGACAAGGACGCGCCTTTATTCATTATGGTTATTATCGTATTCTACGCCGCTATCACGGCGGCTCTCCTGGTTGCCTACATCAAGTCAAGGAAGAGGGAGAATAAGAACGACCCGTACCACATCTACATTAAGAAAAACTGGGCCGTGGTCGAGGGAGCCAAAGCTTTCGAGTCGGACCGCGACAGCGTGGAGGTCGAGCAGCTGCTGAGCTGAGCTGAGCCGCGCCGCCGGAGTACTCTATGAAGAGCTGCACTGCGGACCACCGGGAAGGGCGCGGATTACAGTAACGCTTGCAATTTGGAAAGCTGTATAAATAGCACGACTGAGTGAAGAACACCGAAAAAGAACAAAAGGGACATAAGCAACTACTAAAAACACCCTTTAAGCATCGTCGAGCCCCAGTAATGGTGTCGGCCGACTGCCCGGACAGGGGGAGGCAGCCCAAGGAGTCTGCTCAGCTTAATCTTCACGGCTTCTATGCAGTCTACTTCACACACTTCTTTGTTCCCAGACTTTTACGCTCCAATGTGTGACATTTCGCAAAGGTTTGTTAGATGGCGTTGACGTCTGTAGTACGGAAACGCTTCCAAGTCTTTTCAGATAAAAAAAAAAAAAAAGTATGGGCATCCGTTTGCCATTTGTACCTGTTAGTTTGGACATTTTTTTTGTTTGTTTACACGACCGGGACATGCAGTGCAAGACTTGAGTTGAAATTTTCAGCCTCTTGTATCGGTACTTGGCTTAAATGAGAACAGAAAAAGTGAAAATCGGAAATGGAGAGCGCCTTGGATTTTAGTTAAAAGCCATAGTTAGGGTGTTATGCCGTGTTAGCCATTATAAATGCAATGAGAAGTCAAGGAAAACGACACGTTTAATTGCCTGACTGAACAGATTACAGTATGCAAGCTTTCGAGGCAACCCAGGCCCTTTTTTCAGGCAGGTTAAAAGCCGTGAAAGAGTCGCTGCAAAGGCAGCTTTTAGGTACAGTGCCACCCACTCCACCATAAAGGTTGGGAAGGCCATGCTGACGAGTGTGCGTAACGTAGTCATGTTTTCTTGCTGCTTTTTCATTAAATGACTGTATTTGTATACACTTGATTCATATAGTATTTAGACTGACGGGTATTTTTCCAATTTAAATATATAAAGCACTACTGTCTTAAAACACATCTTTTGGGTGACTCTTGTTATGACTGCCAGCTCAGTTGTAGCGTATGCCCTTCTGAAGAATGCATGTGCTGCACTGGGCTTGTGAACCTTATAAGTGACATGAGGGTACGAAGGGCAGATTTTTGTGAATGTAACAAGAGCATCTGCAGACCAGAACAGCACACAGCTTTCAAAGGTCCCCAGCTCCATGGGTAGGGTTACCAAATGAGGATATGACCTCCTTTTTGGGTTCATGTCCTCCATCCGGCAGGCAAAGCTAAAAGCCTGGAAAATGTCTGGCTTTTTTGTGGTGTACCAGCCCCATTCTGTTAAAGGGTCTGTCTTGAGCTCTTCCAGCCCCCCCTACATCTTTGTCGTTTACACACACAACTGAATTCCGATCTCTGAGAATGCCTCCAGGCTCTTTGATTAAGTATTTAGTAGAAGAGCTGCTTCTGTGTGAAACTTTCAAAGCGTCTTCTTTTGTCCTCCTGTCCTGCCTTCTGTGTCCTCTTTTGGCTACTCAACATCTGGTAACCCTATCCATGGGTGATGGGTTACTCTCAGAATTGTTAACTTGAATTTATGATTCGTCTGTTAAAAATATAAAGTCCATGGTTTTATGCCATTGCATAAGCAGGGTGTCTTAAATAAGCTGTATTTTAAAGATGGTTATGTTTTAGTACAGGATTAGGGTTTTTTAAAATTGTGTAACATTTTATCATGCATCACTTTTGTTTCCTTTACACCTGTAAGGGCTTTGGGGTGCCAGAAACTGCAACCCATTGCTGCTGGCCTTAAGCCCTCTGAGATGAAAGGCAACTTCCAATCTAAAAGCATTCAAGTGTCGTAAGAGTGTCTGAGAGAGAGGCACCCAACTCCCGACCAACACTTTCCATCCATAGCACTCGGGCTCCCTGAGGGCAGAAGTTCCTTCTCCTTAGATATAACCATTCCTACATTTTCTGTTTACAGTCTACTGAGTACAGTTTGTGTTCATGTTAATTTATGTCATGATTGGTTTGTCATCCTAAATCAACTATAATATTTTAAGCATTAGGAGTGTATTTATTGTGAGCATGAAATAATTTAGGTTTGTGCTATTAAGTCTCAATTGTAAAGCCTTTCATTTTGACACCTAAGCATGCAAGCAGAATGCGACTGTTTTTTTTTGTACTGTTTTGCTGTAATGTATGGAATATTTTTATTTTTAGCAACTGTTTGAAGCTATTATGTTCATTTATTTATCAACTAAAAACCCATTATACTGGTATAGAGTCACGTTGAGCTAGAGCCTAACTTTGTAACTTTGGAAACAAGGCAGGAGCAATCTCTGGATGTTCTAACCTAATCAGAAGCATGAAACTGCATACAGGTATGTGTTGCTTTGTTAGAATCTGAGCTGCAGTTTCAGTGATCATCCCAAAGATGTGCAGATTAGGTTGATTTGTGACTTGTGAAGTGAGGGACTGACATAGTATCATCTAGAGATGGTCCCTGCCTGATGCTCCAGATTTAAGTTCTGGCACTCTGCATCCCTGTATCACAATAAGGGGGTTTTAAGGAGCCAAAGGTAAATCTAATGTTGCCTGTGTGAAGAGCGGACCTTCAAGTGTAAAAACATTGGACTTAAGTACAAAGGACAGAAGTAACATGTGGCGTAATGCTGTAACTGTACTCTGTGGTGTCTTAGGCCTATGTAATAATCTGAAACATTATCATTTAAAATAAACTCTTGTTTGGGCTGATTTGTGTTTTCACCTCAGTAAATACAGTAGATTGTAAAGCTTGGATGTACATATTGCCATGAAGCTTTTGGAATTTGTCAGGCTGAGTTTTTAGTGTCTGCATCTCTTGTAAAGAATCATTGCAAGAAATGTTTACTGGGTTTTAAGGAACTCTTTGTGCCTGGACAGCTGAAATATGTTTTTATGAAACACAGTATTTACCTTGAGATGCCGTATAAGCTCATAAATTGAGTTGGTGTCGGAGTTCGTCTGCATGTGCTGGTTTTTAAAAGATGAAGAATGTGGACTGGAAAAATGCCACCACTTTCATGTGGTTGCTTGTGACTACAAAGAACTGAAATTCATTCACTGTGCTTTTGGTGCCACCTACAGTACATTGCATATTTTAGGACATTTTCCGGGTTTAAAATTATTTTTTTTCTCTGGCCGTCTGGAGTTTTTTTTTTTTGTTTGTTTTTTCTGTCCCCCCTGGCCATTGGACCTTACTCTTATTCTATGTTAATTAATGTTGACTTATTTTATTTTCTTACTGTGTCTCTTATTTTTCTATTCTTCATTATGTAAAGCACTTTGAGCTACATTTTTTTGTATGAAAATGTGCTATATAAATAAATGTTGTTGTTGTTAACCTGCATTTTCTAATTTTAGGTAGCAGATGTGTCTTTTAAATACTGATGTTATATCAAAGGGGTCTTGGTGTGTCTGTTTTTATGTCACTACTTACTGAATCACCTTTAAAACTATTAACACCCTGGAAGAAAATGTTTATTTTTGCTTTGACATTTAGCACCTGAGAAAATGAAAGGGCAAGAACTTTTGTTCTAAAGAAATTTGATAGTTTAAAGATTAAAAAACTAAATATTGTCTCCAGAGTGTTATGGGGAAGGTGCACTGTGAGACAACATGGTGGGGCTGCTGGTAGAACAGCATATACTTTGCCACTCAGAACTTAGAGAGCTATATAAATGTAAATAATTGTTATTAAAATGGACCAAAATACAGTATTGAATGTGTACATGTATCGTATGTACTGTGTATGCACATTTTTCACATTACATGTCTGAACACTTCTTTGTGTTGTTCGGTTTTTAACTTGCTGTCAGACAGACCCCAGATGGTTCATGTGGGTGGTCTCATCTCATCATCCCTCAGTGTCAATGCATTTGCTCCACAGGGCTGTGTTCCGGGTTCATTGCTGTAGACCCTCTACATGTATGACTGCATGGTTGCACATGATTAACTTCATTATCAAGTTTGCTGGTGAAACAGCGGTGGTAGTCCTGATGTCTCTAACAGCAAGCAGGCTTACCTGGATGAAATGGAGAGTCTGCCACACTGTTGAAGAGACAACAGTCTATTCATAAATGGCAGCAAAACAAAGGAGCTGATTGTGGACTTTGGGAAGAAATGGCAGAGACACTACCCATCAGTATTAACAGCACTCAAGTGCAGAGGGTGGACAGTTTCAGACACCTCTACAACTCCCTGTACATCACAAATGAACTGACCCTGGTCCAACCATTGACACCCTTTGTAAAGAAGGCACAACAACATCTTTACCACCTCAAGTACCACGAGATTTCAAGATACCCTCTCATTTACTAAAGAACTACACATCCACCATTGAAAGTATCCTGACAGGAAGTAGTATGGCCTGGTTTGGGAACAGCATGCAGCCGGACATGCATGGCTCTGCAAAGAGGGGTTTGGTGAGTCGAACACATCACTGGATGGGCACTCTCTCAACTTTGAGGATATCTACAACAAACAATGTTGGATCAGGGCAATGTAAATTGTAAGTGGTACCAGCCATTCCAACAATGGCCTCCTGTACAGTAAACGCTACTGTGGTAAAATCTACTTCAGAGAGGTTAAGGAGGAGCTCCTGTCCACAGTCCATCTGCATCTTGAATAAGGACAGGGTCTGCATCTACATGATGCCCTATTGTTAACTCTCTTACATTACATTATTTATGTAGTTATTATTTATCATGTATTTAAAATTCTATTAATAATTTTTGATGTTTATAAAGTTGTTTTGTTGTTGTTGTCCTTTTATATTTTTAAAGGCACAGTCATTAAGAGTCGAGCAACCAAGCATTTCACTACATATTGCACTATATGTATAACGTGACAGATAAAATTTGATTTGATGTATACCGTCAGTATAAATATACAGACATTGCCCAGCTGCCCTTCAGCTCCATGAGTCCGGTTCCATTCCTGGCTTATGATGTAATTAAAAGAAGAAAAAGCACAACCACACTTCTCATGCTGTTGATGATGTATCAGTTTTAAGTAATTTAACAATAAGAATGAGCATGGTGTTTTTGTGTCACATGCTAGATGGGCTAGTCCAGAGTTAGCACTGCTGCACAAGTCTAGGGTCTGAATCAGAGTCTTGGCGTGTCATTTCCAGATTGTTTTATGTGGTGGCTTTGGTTTCTTCTCCCATTTATTATTATTATTGTTATTATTATCCCAAAGGTGAACAGTTGTAGAACCACTGGACTTCTTAAGTTGGCCTGTCATGAATACGAGTTTGATAGTGCACATGCATATGCTTTGTAAAGGACTTGTGTCCCACCCAGAGCCAGATCCTGTAGTGCCAGTTTGTTGACTGTGACCCCAAGAAAATGGGTTTGGAAAATGGCTGCATTGATTGAATCATAACAATGGTTTTGACCTTGCGTGTTTCTCTAATTCATCTCTCCTTTACATTCTTAGCAGGGTGATTGATCTGCACTGAACTGGTAACTGCCAATATTTTCTGAATCCCCCTTTTTCCCTTACAGAGGACACAGAGTGCCAGCTTTGTCACAGTGCAAACAAGAGTCCCTTGCTTGTTTAGCTTCTCATCAACACTTTGTGTGTGAGAGGAAAGCGGAGTATGCAGAAAAACTCTGAGAGACTTGGCAAGACTGTGTAAAGTCCTTGTCGTCGGGCCCTGGGCTGACGGCACTTAACCACTGCACAGTAAGGACCAGAAGGTTGGAATTCTTATTTACTTATTTCTGTGGTTTTTGCCTGTTTTGGGGCTTTTTGGTGGAAAAAGAAAGTTATGTTAAGTGGATGGGAGTGACAAAATAAAAATGAGCTCTAGATCACAGAATTGTTGGGCTTATGGATGTCTAATGTTAACCAGGCTGTTTATTAGACATTAATATGGGTACTTTCTCTTACTATTTATTTTCTTTATATTACATTGCGGAGGGAGTATTGTTTTTATGAAATTGATTTACTTAAAAAAAAATTTGTTTTTTTTTTATGGATATTCCTAGAAAATGTTTCAGGCACTTTTGGAAGGTGTGTGTGTGTCTCCTTCTGTTTGTTGTTTGCATTTTATACACAACTTTAAAATGAAAGGACCAATTCTTGAGAAATATTAGAGAAAGCTTGCACTTGTTTTATTTTAGAAAGTTGTTTTTTGAGTAAGTTTCAACTACTCACCTTTGTGCTTGAAGTTTGTAAGCAGATACCAAAAACAACCAAAGCACAACTCATAGTTTATAAAATTGGTATACAGACATTAAAACAAAGTCTTCTAAGCTTAATCAAAGCTCACGCTTTGAGCTGTTTAAGTTCAGTAGTAGTGTAGCATCATGCTAATAATTTGGCAAATTCACTCAGTATATTGTACTCCTGTTATAAATATGGAAAACTCTTATCATATACAATGTCCTTGGTAGGTTAATTATTAATTCTTAATTGTCCACTTTGCATTATTCTCTCAGCCAGTTCACAGATGATGCCATGTATTTTTTTTTTTTTTACTTGTGAGGCGGACATCTTTATCTAAGGCAACTTAAGCATTTGAGATACAATTGGTTAAATTTCTTTTATCATTCCAATTGTAGCACATGCAGGTCAAGTGACTTGTTAAGGGTCACACAGTATCAGTAGTGGGATTTCAACCAACAACTTCAGGGTTTGAAGTCCAAAGCCTTAAACTCTACATCCCACTCCCTGCCTGCAGAATTCTGGATAACGTAACTGCTGTGCTAGGGTACCATTTGTGGGCTACAGCCCAACATTAAACATTTCCACCATCAAACCTAATCACCAAACTCCTATACTTGGGGACTTTGTGCCAGCTTTTGCAACTGCATTTTTGACTCTTTTACTGGCTGACCCCAGCATTTATATCATCACTTCCCACATTATCTCCCTCAACAGAGGCAGCCTGCAGGATAGTGTGCTGTCTTTATGTTGTCCTCTTTACCTGTGGCTCTGTCGCTAGAACCAACTCCACCAGCATCATTAAAGTCGTCAATGCTATTGTTTTAGGCCTGATTACTTATAATAATAAGAAGAGATTAGACTTTCCACGCATATGTCTTATTTAATGTAAGCAAACAATCAAGAAGCTGGTCAACGTTTGGAAGCAGAAGGCAGACCACCCTGTCATCTACAGGGTGATGAATTCTTTGGAGAAGTAAAGTAGCTTTGAAGTTCTTTAAAGAATTGAATTGGGAACTCAGACAGTCTTGGCTCTAGGTCCGCCATTGCATTTATTGCACATCCTTAACCTACTGATGAAAGTCAGGATCTCTCCTTCTGTGCTCACCAAACTCTACAGCTGCAGCATCAAGCCCTGATGCATGGGCTGTATAACACCTTGGCAGGGCGCCTGCTCATCTCCGGACCACAAAGCACTGCAGAACGCAGTGAAGTCCACATCTATACAGGGTATAACAGTGCATCCGGAAAGTATTCACAGCGCATCACTTTTTCTACATTTTGTTATGTTACAGCCTTATTCCAAAATTGATCAAATTCATTTTTCTCCTCAGAATTCTACACACAACACCCCATAATGACAATGTAAAAAAAGTTTACTTGAGGTTTTTGCAAATTTATTAAAAATAAAAAAATCGAGAAAGCACATGTACATAAGTATTCACAGCCTTTGCCATGAAGCTTAAAATTGAACTCAGGTGCATCCTGTTTCCCCTGATCATCCTGGAGATGTTTCTGCAGCTTAATTGGAGTCCACCTGTGGTAAATTCAGTTGATTGGACATGATTTGGAAAGGCACACACCTGTCTATATAAGGTCCCACAGTTGACAGTTCATGTCAGAGCACAAACCAAGCATGAAGTCAAAGGAATTGTCTATAGACCTCCGAGACAGGATTGTCTCGAGGCACAAATCTGGGGAAGGTTACAGAAAAATTTCTGCTGCTTTGAAGGTCCCAATAGGCACAGTGGCCTCCATCATCCGTAAGTGGAAGAAGTTCGAAACCACCAGGACTCTTCCTAGACCTGGCCGGCCTTCTAAACTGAACGATCAGGGGATAAGGGCCTTAGTCAGGGAGGTGACCAAGAACCCAATGGTCACTCTGTCAGAGCTCCAGAGGTCCTCTGTGGAGAGGAGAGAACCTTCCAGAAGGACAACCATCTCTGCAGCAATCCACCAATCAGGCCTGTATGGTAGAGTGGCCAGACGGAAGCCACTCCTTAGTAAAAGGCATATGGTAGCCCGCCTGGAGTTTGCCAAAAGGCACCTGAAGGACTCAGACCATGAGAAACAAAATTTTCTGGTCTGATGAGACAAAAATTGAACTCTTTGGTGTGAAGGCCAGGCGTCACGTTTGGAGGAAACCAGGCACCGCTCATCACCAGGCCAATACCATCCCTACAGTGAAGCATGGTGGTGGCAGCATCATGCTGTGGGGATGTTTTTCAGTGGCAGGAACTGGGAGACTAGTCAGGATAAAGGGAAAGAGGACTGCAGCAATGTACAGAGATATCCTGGATGAAAACCTGCCCCAGAGCACTCTTGACCTTGTCCTGCTAAAAGATGAACCATCTCTCCAGTCTAACGACCCTAAGCACACAGCCAAGATATGAAAGGAGTGGCTTCAGGACAACTCTGTGAATGTCCTTGTCCCAGACTTGAATCCGATTGAACATCTCTGGAGAGATCTTAAAATGACTGTGCAGCAACGCTTCTCATCCAACCTGATGGAGCTTGAGAGGTGCTGCAAAGAGGAATGGGTCGAAACTGGCCCAGGATAGGTGTGCCAAGCTTGTGGCATTATATTCAAAAAGACTTGAGGCTGTAATTGCTGCCAAAGGTGCATTGACAAAGTATTGAGCAAAGGCTGTGAATAGTTATTTATGTACATGCGATTTCTCAATTGTTTTTACTTTTAATAAATTTGCAAAAAACCTCAAGTAAACTTTTTTCATGTTGTTAAGGGGTGTTGTGTGTAGAATTCTGAGGAAAAAAATGAATTTAATCCATTTTGGAATAAGGCTGTAAAATAACAATGTGGAAAAAGTGATGCGCTGTGAATACTTTCTGGATGCACTGTATGCTGATGACACATTCGGTCTTAAAAAACAGAAATAAAAGCACCAGTAAGAACTACAGCCAACCACCAAAGTCGCTTTTCACCAGCGAGTACTTCACATCTGCTTGTCTTTTTGTATTCTCACTTTGAGAAGTAAATAGTAACAAGACAGGGGACTACCTGGCGACACAGTGCAATGCAAATTTAAGTCTGGAACACCAAATCCAAAGCAAGTGACAAATTTAACATTTCTTCCTCCTTGGATCCTAAGGTGACTGACGCAGTGCATCCATTTTTAAAGATGCTTAATCCAATTTTAAGATGCTGGCAGCCTTTTACCAGTAAATTGAAAAAAAATCTGAGTACTGGTAGTCCAAAAAGGATTTGCAACACAGCTACTTAAGCAACCCATTTTACAAAATAATATTGTCATATTGGTTATTTTACAATTTGTATACATTTGAAAACATTTCACTGTTTTCTAACAGTTCTTAAGTTTATTATAACCTTGTAGTTTCCTCACATTTTTATAATCCACATTGTTTACAAAGTGAGATGTTTGACTTAGCTCAATAATGGAGGTTTCAAAACCCTTCAACATGCCTTCCCCCTCTTCCTCCCATTTATTCTGCATCCCATTTAAAATTAAAAGCAAAAAATTAAAAGTTTGAGTAAATTAAATATCAGTCAAATGGTCTTTAAAACCCTTTTTGTTTTATTTCTAATCATACATTTGTATAGGGTGTGAAAAGTCATACCAATGTAGCCTCCTTTTAGTTAGTTATAAAAGGTGAACCTAAACACAAGAACCTTCAATGAAACCAGCATGCCAGTACTTGCTCAGTCATATTTGGTTTGAGGCACACCTTCAAATAGCAACATTGTTGCACATAATGTTAAAATTATACATTTTTAATGTACACACAATTCAACCACAGGGGTTTTGCTTCCAGCAAAAATGCAATAAACGATCACACAAGGTATAATTAGGTTCTCACATGACATGATCAATGTAAATGGAAGTTTTTTGAAGCAGTTCAGTTTGATTTTTAAGTTTAGTATTTTTTCTTTGAGTGAAATGGCTACTTTTAATAAACAAAAATACATAATAATAAAGTGGTACACCCATTTAATTGGCAGAATCCCTGTGGTTTTAGGTTTCCTGTTGATAAAGTGATACACATTTCCTTTGTTTGGATCACAGGAATTCCTGTGGTTAACAACTTTTAAACTAACCAGGAAAAAACATTTGCAAAATACATATACGTAATTAATCCAAAATGCATATTATAAAAACATTTTTAAAGACTGTAGGATACGACCAAGTAAGCCCTGTTAAAGGAATATTCCTCTTGTCACACATAATCAAATACTTTTCCCTTCACAGTAAATGATTTCATACAACCGCCTACTGTCAGGAGAAATGAAATGCATTGTCGTATGCGACATTAATAATTACAAAAATGTGTAACTGTTGCAGACAAAACACATTTCAGTTTAGCATAAACTACGGTAGGGACATCTTTCACAATTTTCCAAGGAAACGATGACTAACTAGCCCAGTCCTGGAATCGGAAAGAATCACTAGCAATCTTCCACACAGGCAGAGAGTTGGTGGGCACTGCATGTGTTGTCAATAAAAATGTCTGGTTGAAATAGCGGTATTTGCTTCCTTCAAACTTTACAATTCCACAGGTGACCACAAGCACGGTTGGTTGGCCCTGAGTTGCTTGCTCTGGAAGAAAGAAAAGAAAGCACAACAATGACATTTCCAGAAGCACAGTAAGCAAGTTTGAGAATATTGTTAAAACGCACAGTTACTATGCCATTCGTGTCTTTTAGTTCCATTTTTATAAGAAAAACATTTCAAAAATCATTCAGTTCAACACTTTTGTATGCTTATTAGACAATTAAAGCATTTTTAAAATTAGCATTTAAACGTTTCAATTACAATGAGTTAAGGCAGTTTACCATTGGGACATGGCAGAGCGGACTGCTGAAAAATGGGGTTCTGCAGTCATAGGAATAAAATTATAACTCCGTCGTTTCAAATATAACAGCCATTTGCACATTAGTATTATCTCGGCTATATTTTTTTAAAACAATTTAATGGTTCCTTGAGAAACAAGTTATCAATATCAATCAAAAACATGAATTTATTGGAATATGTCCAAACATTTGAATGCAAGTACGTATTAAGATTTTATTAGAAAACAGACATGCTAATTGCACTCTGCAGGAGTAGGCAGGTTTATTTTCCATCACAGTATAACTAAAATGGACAACTCTAGTAGCTGCCAGCCTAACAGGAAAGCCAGAGCATCATTACTTTATAGCAGGCTAACCATTTACTGGGCGCTAGGATGATGCTTGACGTTTATAGCAATCTGATGTTATTGCAAGCACAAAGGACCTTAATCTGAAGGAAGAGATACTACTAGGTTTCTAAATGATCAGGATCTGATCCAGACATATTTTGATAGAAGCCTAGCATACTGGGAGGGACGTGTGACACATGCCTGTTAACCTCCAAAGAGACAAATGGAGAAATAATTGAAGACATTCTCCTTTTTTAGTTGCCAAAGGGCTGTCGTAAAGGTCTAAAATAACAGCCACTGCCAGCTGACCTATGCATGAGCAAAGTCATCCCACTGCTGCTTGAGCTTAGGCTTATGATCAAGTGATTGATTTGTCTCTCTGTCTCCACAGGAAAATTTGGCGCTTTACAAAAGCTCCTTAAATAAATATACAGACAGACACACACAGTATGGTCTGAACAACAGAACAACTAAAAAGAAAGAACTTCCAACTTGGCTGTCACAGTGCCCATGAGGAATCATGCAGAAATACTGCTGTTGGCATACACGAGCGTCAGTAGCGTTTCTGAACACACTTCTGCTGAACAATTCATTGGCAGAAAGTACTCAGTTGTTAGTGTGTCAAAGAGAAGATGTGCAGCATTTCAGTTTTTTGTGTTCATTTTTTCATTTCTTACTACCTCCCCTCCCAGGGGCCCATAGTGTGGCCCATAACTGATCCAGCCTTTTTAATTTGCTTGTTGATTTGGTGGGCCTATCTTGAAGTGATGTTACCAGCCAAGAACACCACAATGTAGAAAATTGCTGTTGGCATCACAGAGTTATAGAAGATGTAAAGGATGTCACTTCCCACATTAAAAGAACAGTCACCCAAGGGAAAAAAAAAAAAAAAGATCCTGCGCTGTCCTTTTTATAGTGCCTCTGTGTTACAAGACCAGGAGAGCCTGTCATTGATGTGGACTCCCAAGTACGTGTAGGAGTGGACCGCCTCTATATCCACTCCCTGAACAGTGACCGCTTCACTGGTTTTGGTGATGTTATGTTGCAGACAATTCTCTTTCCATCAAAAAACACAAACTGACTTCTGTCCTCTGTCTCGTCTCATCTCCTTTATTAAATACACCCCATTAGTGTAGAATCATCTGAGAAGTTCTCTAAGTGACATGGCCTGCTGTTAGATTTCTCGTCTGAAGTGTACAGAATGAAGAGAAAAGGAGACAGGAGTGTTCCTTGAAGTGCTCTAGAGTTGCTCACATCCTTATCAGAGACACAGTCCGAGTCTCAAACTGTGGACTTCCTGACCAAAAGTCTATTTATCCAGGACACCATAGGCTCATCCCCCTGCATATCACTAAGATTACCTCTTAACAGGGATGGCTGGGTGGTACTAAAGGTACTGGGGGAAAGAAACACAATCCTTGCAGTGCCACCCGCTTTGTCCAGTTGAGAATAAGCCTCATGGAGCAGATGGACAAAAACGGGAGTAGAGGATGCAGTTATTAAATTGGCAAATTACAGCGAGTCCAGGTGGTCTATCACAGTACATTGACCTGCACACACATTGGCATATAAGGGCGGTCAGCAACTCTCTTCAGTGAATGCCTTTTTCCACAAAGGTCCACTCAAAGTCATTACTGAAAACACCAGCCAGCCTTTTACTTGATTAAGCTGCCACAAGTTTGAAATACTCTACTAACTAAACAAGCCGATACAATAATGTGCATAGTGTATTTACAATTCCAACAAACACTTTGCACTCACTAGTCTGTCAGTCAGTCATTTTCCAACCTGCTATATCCTAACTACAGGGTCACAGGGGGGTCTGCTGGAGCCAATCCAAGACAACACAGGGGGCAAGGCAGGAAACGAACCCCAGGCAGGGCACCAGCCCATCACAGGGCACACACACACACTAGGGACATTTCGGATCGCCAATGCACCTAACCTGCATGTCTTTGGACAATGGGAGGAAACCAGAGCACCCGGAGGAAACCCACGCAGACACGGGGAGAACATGCAAACTTGATTCCCGGGAAGCGAACCCAGGTCTACTTACTGCGAGGCAGCAGTGCTACCACTGCACCACCCGTTTTACCTAGTCTGTTCACATTATTCACATCTTCATCAGCTTTTCTTCACATAAAGAGAAAAAGTAAACTTTTTAGCACTGTCCCATTTATATAGAAGTTTTCGGGACAATACTAAATCAAACCTAGCTTTAGTTTAATAATTTTTTACATTTCTTTCAGCTGCTGTGTGTAGATGAAATTGGAATTTCTTCCATGTCATTCGCTGTGGAACACAACCATAAGCCAAATTCATTGATAAAATAAGTTACTGATTTACAAGGATGTAACAAGGTTCATTTTATTTTACTTTGAGACAAGCACTTTCAGACAAATCTAGATGAATACTAAATAAAAAAAATGAATAAATTAAAAATAAAAAACTTGCTGGCATAACCAAAGTGGCTACAAGAGATATTCTGTTCTACCCAAATCGTGAAATGTCAAGAAAAGTAAACTTCTTTAGCTTCTGTGTGGTCTATTTTTCAATTTGTATATTGAGGTGTAAGAAAAAGCCTGGGTAAGCCAAGTGTAACAATCCATTCTATTAAATAAAGACACACTGAGAAGTACTACTGGAGGAGGCAACCTGCGAGTTTCACCTCCAGACTGATGTACAGTTCGTTAGGTTTCTCTTTGGGATACACCACTGTAATTATCCAGTCACTTTTACTGTAGTAATAATTAGTATTCTCACCTTGTGTGCCTCCATGTCTAAGCCAACGTGAATTGACTACTTGTCTAAAATTGGGGTGTCTGAAACACACTACTATAGGTCTTGAACTTGACAGTCTTGACCTTAGCATTGATGTGTCTTCACTAATGATGTAACCAATGTCAGAACTTTATTGTGCCATTCATTTTCTCCACCATCATTTTTATTCTGCTTTTCCTGGTGAATGCGGCAACACCTAAACTGAAATCACCTGGTCACCGTATCCCAAGGAACCTCCTCCAGCTCCTTCTGGGAATTTCTGAGATGATACCAGAGAAATCAAGAGCTATACAAAAATCATATATGTATACACCTCACTGCAGCGCAGAATGTCAATATTGATGCAGTATGAACATTTGTCCATGGGCAGATGTAAACCTGTATAGACAGTAAATTTGCTTTTCTTTTCCTTTCCCTTTGCCAGCTGACCGTAATTATTAATTTTATATACAGTATATCTCAAATATATTTTAATTTACTGACTGGTTTTACAAGAAATTCTTGGCTAGTTGCAGAAAATGGTTTTCATAAATTAATTCATGCCATAGCCATGAGGCCCAGAAAAATTCAGCCTTGATCTTACTGGGGTTTTGTATACACATACAGTGCATCTGATATCTTTGCTGTGTGCTTAGGGTCGTTGTCCTGCTGAAAGATGAACCGTTGCCCCAGTCTGAGGTCAAGAGTGCTCTGGAGCAGGTTTTCATCCAGGATGTCTCTGTATATTCCTGCAGTCATCTTTCCCTTTATCCTGACTAGTCTCCCAGTTCCTGCCGCTGAAAAACACCTGCCACCACCATGCTTCACTGTAGGGATGGTATTGTCCTGGTGATGAGCGGTGCCGGTTTTTCTCCAAACGTGACGCCTGGTATTCACACCAAAGAGTTCAATCTTTGTCTCATCAGACCAGAGAATTTTGTTTCTCATGGTCCGAGTGTCCTTCAGGTGCCTTTTGGCAAACTCCAGGTGGGCTGCCATGTGCTTTTTACTAAGGAGTGGCTTCCGTCTGGCCATTCTACCATGCAGGCCTGATTGGTGGATTGCTGCAGAGATGGTTGTCCTTCTGGAAGGTTCTCTCACCACAGAGGACCTCTGGAGCTCTGAGAGAGTGACCATCGGGTTCTTGGTCACCTCCCTGACTAAGGCCCTTCTCCCCCGATCGCTCAGTTTAGATGGCCGGCCAGCTCTAGGAAGAGTCCTGGTGGTTTCGAACTTCTTCCACTTACGGATGATGGAGGCCACTGTGCTCATTGGGACCTTCAAAGCAGCAGAAATTTTTCTGTAACCTTCCCCAGATTTGTGCCACGAGACAATCCTGTCTCAGAGGTCTACAGACAATTCCTCTGACTTCATGCTTGGTTTGTGCTCTGACATGAACTGTCAACTGTGGGACCTTATATAGACCAGTGTGTGCCTTTCCAAATCATGTCCAATCAACTGAATTTACCACAGGTGGACTCCAATTAAGCTGCAGAAATATCTCCAGGATGATCAGGGGAAACAGGATGCACCTGAGCTCAATTTTGAGCTTCATGGCAAAGGCTGTGAATACTTATGTACATGTGCTTTCTCAGTTTTTTTATTTTTAATAAATTTCCAAAAACCTCAAGTAAACTTTTTTCATGTTGTCATTATGGGTGTTGTGTGTAGAATTCTGAGGAAAAAAAATGAATTTAATCCATTTTGGAATAAGGCTGTAACATAAAATGTGGAAAAAGTGATGCGCTGTGAATACTTTCCGGATGAATTGTACACACTAGTCCCATTCTCTTAGTGGGTTAACTCAAAATCAAACAGTTGCAGCCATTCCATGGACCGTGGAAAGCATCTGCCACCACCAGTCACAATACAGTTAGGTCCATAAATATTTGGACAGAGACAACTTTTTTTCTAATTTTGGTTCTATACATTACCACAATGAATTTTAAATGAAACAACTCAGATGCAGTTGAAGTGCAGACTTTCAGCTTTAGGGGCTCAAAAGTAATTGGACAATTGACTCAAAGGCTATTTCAAGGGCAGGTGTGGGCAAGTCCATCGCTATGTCATTATCAATTAAGCAGATAAAAGGCCTGGGGCCTCATGTATAAACGGTGCGTACGAACAGAAATGTTGCGCAAGAACTTTTCCACGTTCAAATTGCGATGTATAAAAACTACACTTGGCATAAAGCCACGCACTTTTCCACGGTACCTCATGCCTTGTCGTACGCAAGTTCTCCACTCGGTTTTGCAAACTGGCGGCACCCAGCGTCAAAGCAATGCTACTGTTCTTGTGTGATTACTCATTATTTTCATGACGCGGCTTTATAAATACACAGAAACTAACCGCATATTGTTTATTAGTGTAATGCATCTGATTGTAATTAACTAGTAACAATATAATGGTCCAGGGAACAGCCATAGTATTCCAAATACCATAACTGCTTTAGCGTTGTTACTCTCACTTCTTCTTCTTCTTTCAGCTCCTCGTTAGGAGTTGCCACAGCGGATCATCTTTTTCCATATTACTCTCACTGCACGACTCGGAGTATTTATATCACTGTATCTGAGTGTGAATCACAGCAGCAGCTGATCGGAAGAAATTATCGGTATACAGCTTCAAGGACACGCTGTCTCAGCCACTGCAAAACGTTTTAAAGCCTTTCCTGTACAGACCTTGCGGTTCAGAAACAGTTTAATCCCAAGAACTTTAAATGCACTCAATCAATTGCTCCTTGTAGAACGGTTTGTACTTATAAGTACAATCACCACACTGTAAACTTGCACTACAGTTATAATATCTCACAACCTGGGCCACTTTATAAAGCGCGTATTTACATATGATGACGATATCATTTTGAAGGTGAAATGCAGCAAAATATGTTTGTTAAATTATACACATAAAACTTTAACTTCATTTAAATAATCTATATTCTTCACTGGGAGTGTCGTGAAGGATAGAATAATTAAACATGTACTACGAAGATATTTCAATGTTCTTTAAGCGTTTTGAAGAATCGGCGCTAAGCTTACAGATGGCTTAACGTCTATTACAGAGCTGATTGTATGGCGATCGGTTACTTGGGGAAAGAAAAGCAAGGACTCTTGGGCGCTACGCAATATATATTGAATATAAAACAAAAGAGAAAATAACAACACAGCTAAAAACGCAGCGACAAATTTCGACAAAAGATAAATGCTTGTCATGAGCACGAGGCTCATGAAACACGTTTAATAATGTGCTTTAGCTCTTATCATCATGAAAATGACATCACCTATACATCTCAGTATTTTAGTTATTCAGAGAGCTGTAATATCACAAATGTAATGGACTCTGTGTCCAGTTGGAGGAAGAGAGCCAGTTTAAGAAGCAAGTAGTGATTCACACACATTGATCTTCTACTCGTATGTGATCTAATACAAAACAAAGCATTTAACGTGCTACTTTAATTACGATGTGATTTGAGAAACTGGTTAATTAAACGATTTTAAGATGAAGTTTATAATGTTCTACTTTAATGACAAAATAAACTACGTGATTAAAGTGGAAATGTCGAGATTAAAGTTGACATTTGTGCTTTTTCCCCACCGTGTGCCTTTTTTCTCTGTACCCTAATAAGCTTTCATATGACACTCGGACAGTGGGCTTACAACTCTTCTTTTCACGGCAACTTTGATATGTGACTTCTTTTTTATTTCTGGCACTGTGCGATTTTGTGAATGTGAGCTTTCAAGTTTCTCCAACATGCTATGTCACTCGATCAAGTTCATTTTGTTGATTATACCACGGTTTATTTGAACAAATAGTATGTTTTTCCTTTGCCTCCACTTGGTATTCGCTGAAATTCTTATATTTTCCCCAAGCTTTTCCCATTGTCTTTTCACAGAAGGCTGCGCTTAAGGGCGATTTATATTCATTTGCATATTCAAGTAGGCGTAATTCTGGGAGGATTTGGGGCGTTACATAATGCGCGTGCACGAGCGTTAGTTTTCACGCTGATTGGGATTTATGTAGCGGAAGAACGTGGAAGTTGATGCGCGCACAGATTCCTGCATCTGGATTTTTCTGTGCGTAAGCACATTTCGGCTTTTGTACTTACGCCATGTTATAGTGAGAGTTCTACGCACGGCGTTATACAGGAGGCCCCTGGAGTTGATTTGAGGTGTGGTGCATGTGGAAGATTTTGCTGTGAACAGACAACATGCGGTCAAAGGAGCTCTCCATGCAGGTGAAAGAAGCCATCTTTAAGCTGCAAAAACAGAAAAAACCCATCCGAGAAATTGCTACAATATTACGAGTGGCACAATCTACAGTTTGGTACATCCTGAGAAAGAAAGCAAGCACTGGTGAACTCAGCAACGCAAAAGACCTTGACGTCCACAGAAGACAACAGTGGTGGATGATCGCAGAATCATCTCCATGGTGAAGAGAAACCCCTTCACAACAGCCAACCAAGTGAACAACACTCTCCAGGGGGTCAGCATATTGATATCCAAGTCTACCATAAAGAGAAGACTGCATGAAAGAAAATACTGAGGGTGAACTGCAAAGTGAAAGCCACTCATAACCCTCAAGATTGGACTTTGCTAAAGAACATCTAAAAAAGCCAGCACAGTTCTGGAAAAACATTCTTTGGACAGATGAAACCAAGATCAACCTCTACCAGAATGATGGTAAGAAAAAAGTATGGAGAAGGGGTGGAACAGCTTATCCAAAGCATACCACATCATCTGTAAAACACGGTGGAGGCAGTGTGATGGCTTGGGCATGCATGGCTGCCAGTGGCACTGGGACACTAGTGTTTATTGATGATGTGACACAGGACAGAAGCAGCCAAATCAATTCTGAGGTGTTCAGAGACATACTGTCTGCTCAAATCCAGCTAAATGCAGTCAAATTGATTGGGCGGCGTTTCATGATACAGATGGACAATGACCCAAAACATACAGTACAGCCAAAGCAACCCAGGAGTTTATTAAAGCAAAGAAGTGGAAAATTCTTGAATGGCCAAGTCAGTCACCTGATCTTAACCCAATTGAGCATGCATTTCACTTCTTGAAGACTAAACTTCGGACAGAAAGGCCCACAAACAAACAGCAACAGCAGAGCATTAGAAAGGAGGAAACCCAGCATCTGGTGATGTCCAGGAGTTCAAGACTTCAGGCTGTGTTTGCCAGCAAATGGTTTTTAACCAACTATTAGAAATGAACATTTTATTTCCAGTTATTTAGTTTATCCAATTACTTTTGAGCCCCTGAAATGAAGGGATTGTGTTAAAAAAATGCTTTAGTTGCCTCATATTTTTACACAATTTTTTTGTTTACTCCACTGAATTAAAGCTGAAAGTCTGCACTTCAACTGCATCGGAGTTGTTTCATTTAAAAAAAAAAAAAAATTGTGGTAATGTACAGAACCAAAATTAGAAAAAGTTTCTGTCCAAATATTTATGGACATAACTGTATGTGGACATTGCAGCAGAACATGCTACTACAAGAGGCACTGCAAGGAGGCTTGTGATAGGCGTTTGGTAATATTTTTAAAATTACTAACCAGTCACTCAAAGTTGATTTAAAACGTTCTGTGAATAGCAACTTTATATTGGATGGCAAGAATAGTGTCAGATTTGCTTTATTATACTACAGTACTATGGATTTTTCTTACTGTGGAAATTTCTACCAACAAGAAGCAGTCCAATGTGATTTACTCACTCAAACACACCATTCTAAATCATTCTCATTCTCTCTAACTTGTCCCCCATAACAGCAGTTTAGCTATTTTGCATAACCTACAAATCCATGCCCCTTTTCCATTTCCTATGTCCTATTCCTACAAGTATGTGTGTGCTTGTTCATGTGCCCTGTGAAGACCCCATCCAGGCTTCATTCCAACTTTTTATCAGGGGTTGCCTGGACAGACTATGGCTCCTTTGACCCAAACCAGGATTAAATGGTTTTAGATAAATGAATTATGCTAAGGTATTGGACCAACTGTGTCATACATTTCATAATTCATTTTATCTATACGTTTACTATCCTAGACTATAATCAAAATGGAAGGAGAGGGGTGAGAAGAATAGGAATACATAGGGAAACACCCAACATTGCCAGGGACCAGAACACCATTTGATTCCTGGGTGATGTAGTGACAGACACATTAATCACTGTTACACCTAGCTGCCCAATAAATATTTCATTTGCATGAAATATTTTTTTCTGCAAATGTAGTACTTACCATGAACAGGCTGGCAGTCCAGGGTGTTCACCCTGAATTCACTACTTGGGAGCATTTCAAAAAACTCTCCAAGGGAGTCTTGGCCGGTTATGGCATTACCATTCCATACCAGGGTGGCTTTATCCATATATAGTTTTGGCAAAACCTGAGAATACACAAAAATGTATACATGAAGAAATACAACTGGTAACATTTAGTCAACTCTACCAAAAGGATATGCAAGTGAATCTTTTATGAATTAAAATAACACAATATGCACTATACATTATGTATATACAGCGTGTAAAAAAACTATTCAGTGTACTACAAGATTGAATCACATAGGATTTAATTAGCCATTTTTGACATTTTTTCATAGTATAAATATAACAGGGAACACAAACCCCAACCTACCATACATAAGTCTTTAAGAACTGACACTCAATTTATCAATTTACTTTGGGTGAATAGTGTCAGTTTCTGAAAACTTACACAGAGCTCATGGCAAAAAAGTCTTAAATGGCTCTTTGACCATTTTGCCTAACAACAAGCTGTTACTCAGTACTAGGGCTGCAATGATTAGTCGATGTAAATCGACGACGTTGACTACAAAAAATTGTCAATGCAGATTTTTTATTGTCGACACATCATAAACAGAACCTTCAATAGAGGTTCCAGTCACAAAGAGCCACATTGGTTTTTGTAACTGCAATGCACTAAATGAACATCTGGGGGCAGTATCATTTGTTATCGTTTGTCAAGACACACACAGTCCTACCAACGCAAACATCCTGGAGCTGTGATGCCGCCGTCTCTCGAGAGGCAAGATTAGCGAGTAAAGTTAGTGTCAGGTTTGAACGTTGATGTTTATACTATAATGTGTATATCAAAGTTTCGACAATGATAGTTAACCCTTAAATCGACACATACTTGGGGGTTAATGCACAAATACTTTTTAGCTGCACTTTAAGTAAACATCACAATTCACAAAGAAATTGCAAAATTTTAATGGAACATGTACTTTTTTTTTATGCAAAGAGCATCACAGTTACTGCAACACTGACAATTTTACACACTGCAAATGAACTGTAAAAACTATAAAAAAATAAAAAAAAACTACTGCAATAACATATTACTATATGTTCAATAGGGCGGCACGGTGGCGCAGTGGTAGCGCTGCTGCCTCGCAGTTAGGAGACCCGGGTTCGCTTCCGGGTCCTCCCTCGTGGAGTTTGCATGTTCTCCCCGTGTCTGCGTGGGTTTCCTCCGGGCACTCCGGTTTCCTCCCACAATCCAAAGACATGCAGGTTAGGTGGATTGGCGATTCTAAATTGGCCCTAGTGTGTGCTTGGTGTGTGGGTGTGTTTGTGTGTGTCCTGCGGTGGGCTGGCACCCTGCCCAGGCTTGGTTCCTGCCTTGTGCCCTGTGTTGGCTGGGATTGGCTCCAGCAGACCCCCGTGACCCTGTATTCGGATTCAGCGGGTTAGAAAATGGATGGATGGATGGATGGATATATGTTCAATATGCAACTGAAGTCATTGATGAAATTCAGCATATCACCGAGCCAACTGCGCCTGAACTGGCTGCATGCAAACACACAGGGGTAAACGCTAATGACTGCAGGCTCTTTTAGTGCAGCAGCTGAATCCCAGAGACAGTGTTGCTGCAGTTCTGCTGGGGCTGGCAGTGGTTGTGAACCGGCTGCTCAACGAATATACGGCACTGACTGATCAGCTCCGCCGTGCTGGCAAATTACACTGAGAAACAACTTTAGCTGGTTGTGGAGTTCAATGAATGTATATCGCCGAATATATGTTGCCACATATACTCAGCTTTGGCATGCTTCTAAATTGCACGGGTAACAGACTTTAGCTGGTTGCGGTGTTCAACAAATGTACTTTTCCGAATATACTCGGCTCCGGTGTGCTGGCAGTAATTACTTTTTACATAGTTTAGTCCATTATTTTTTTTTTATTTTGGCATAATATAGTACATGAGGTGAAAAACATCTTTCTCTGTCTGCAAAATCGTTCTGTATTCCTGCTACCTCTACTCCCTCTGAGCATCTCTTCTCAGCAGAATCTTTTAATAAACTGCACATTATTGTTTTATTTTATTTGAGTTGAAGCTTTATTTACACTTTTGGACTTTAAGACACACCAGTGGCCATTTCTGGTTAAGTTAAATGCACTTTTTGTGTTTAAAGACTATGTGCACTTTAGTTTGTATTGTTTAATGTATTTATTTTTTATTGTGATGGTCACACTAATATAAAAACATTTGATCATTTTCATATTCATATGTTTTAATGGTTATTTTAATTTGATTATTATTAATTTTAATTGTGGTAATGCAGAGACATCAGGGTGACATTCACAGGTGGACAGACGTGAGCAGATGAGGTAAGACATGCACTGGAGCCCAAAACAGGATGTGCAACCACAGATCACAGGCATCAAAATAGTGAAGCATGAAATAATTGTGACTAATCGGGGAAAAAAATAAATAAAAATTGAACAATTAGTCGACTACCAAAATAATCATTAGTTGCAGCCCTACTCAATACACAGCTAAAAATAACAATCATTTCATACTGCTGCATCAAAGAGATATTATATTTTATAATGCTGTTGATTTTTAATTGATTAGCACATACTACCTTGAATATTTTGCTGTTTTTATTGCATTTCATACAGAGATTTCAAAAATGGGACCTAAAATTAGGTCTCCACCATTTGATGGGCAGACAAACAAGTCAAGGCACCAAAGTAGGGCGACATGCGACATTCTAGTTTTGCTGCTATTGTTTGTAAACCTCATTCAGCGTTCTATTAATGCAGTTACTTAGGTCTATGTGGAAATGTTGCACATTTGGTTCACAAACCCCAACACTGCAGTACTATAGAATACTTAGTCAGCCAACTGAACAAAAATGACAAAAACAAAGCTTTGATTATAGGACAAAAGAAAGAAATTACAAAGCGGAGGTTCTTGTCATGATTTTTGATGCAACTTCTGAATACCTTCTCCTGATGTGTTAATTTAGTGTCTGATAAAATAATGAAGGACCAACAGGACTGATTACTCACTCCCTTTAGCTTTCTAGTTTATCTATGCTTGAATATCAATAACTGAAATCGCCGTAAGACTGCTAACAGTCCTAAAAATAAAATGATTTAAAAGACCTTTTTAACAAACATCTATCTTGTTTAATTTGTTGCAATGAACCAGAGGGGACAGGTAAAGATGCCAAGTCTGTTAAATGTTACTAAACACAACAGAAATGTATAATCAGAGGAACATACTCCGTTTTAGTTTTGTCAAGAACTTTATATACCATTAAACAAATTATTTTTCTGCAACAAACTACCTTTCTGTATTAACTGAAATTGCTATACTGGTAATGGGAATACCGTTAAGAAGCTGTTAAAGGATATCATGCATACTTACACTACAGAAATGGATTTTGCGATAAAGGCTACCAACAAAATCAAATCAAAATGTCCCTATTCATAAGTTAATGCGCATTTGATCAATCTCAGACAGCCGATGCAAAGGTTCTGCCAAATCACATCCCAGTAAGCCTTTCAAACAGTTTCTCTAACTTTAGAAATATAATGCGTATGCCCAAATAGAGGTTAGCACTGCTGCCCAACAGCTCCAGAGAGTGGTTTGAACCCTTGTACATTTGTAGTTCTGTGTAGAGTCTACATTATAAAACTATTGAATGCAAAACTTGTACTACCTGTTATGGGCTTAAAGAAACAAAGTGAGACACAAAGAAAGATTGTTACCACAGGTGGATTTGCTTCCATGTATAAAATAAAAACCAATTGATAAAGAAATACAGTAAAAACTATGATGGAAGAACATTACTTAAAATCACACCAAAGGATGAAAATTTTAACAAGAAATGTGATGTATCAACCAAAACAAAAGGATTTCTTTAAGTCATTTTCAAAAGTCCTGTTTCCTTAGAGATGAAAGGATGAGCTACAGTCTAATGAGAAACTGTCATCTGTAACACAAAGAAAAGCGGTTTCAAAACAAAAAATCTTTAAGAAGGTACACTTTTCCTCTTGGCAGCACGGTAGTGCAGTGGGTAGCACTGCTGCCTCGCAGTAAGAAGACCCGGGTCCTCCCTCTGTGGAGTTTGCATGTTCTACCCGTGTCTGCGTGGGTTTCCTCCAGATGCTTCGGTTTCCTCTCACAGTCCAAAGATATACAGGTTAGGTGCATTGATGATCGTAAATTGTCTCTAGTATGTGTGTGTGCCCTGCGGTGGGCTGGCACCCTGCCCGGGGTTGGCTGCAGGAGGCCCCTGTGACCCTGTGTTAGGATATAGCGGGTTTCCCCAATCCCCATTTTCCTGCGGTGTCTGCGATTTCACTGTACGTCAGTACAGCCTCTTGCACAAATTGATTTACTGGAATTATAAATAGTTTAAACAACATATTGAGGACTTGTAGAAAGTAGTATACAAAAGAAAGCCAAACCTATCTTTTGTTATTTTGGAAAAAAACAATTGATTGTCCCAGTAACATGTTCTATTAATGGAGAAATACACATTTAAGTATTTAAGTTCTTCTTTCATACATCTTCAATTCACCGGCAAGCTTAGCACAAAGAACAATAATTGCAGAGAAAAACACTTATGGAAGTGGACGAAACACACTAATAAACTTTACATTCAACCCCTAATTTGACCTTTTCAGATTTACACAGGCAGCTCAGATACGGTTTATAGCTTTTCAACATCAGCATTATCATGAAATAAAATCTTAAGTAAGTGCCTGTCTAAGCAAAAGAAGTATATTGCATGCAATTATGAGACCATCTACAGCATTTTAATAATACATATGGACATTTTGCTGTGTGTTGCTCTGAATTACTTCAAAATAAATAGCACCCACCCTTCTTCTTTTATCGATTGTTTCATAGTAAATGTTCACAAATTCTTCTGCAGCTCTGCATGCCTGGTCAACAATCATTTTAAAGTCCTGTAAACAGAATGCATACAGTTAAAAACTATGCAAGAGTCACGCTACTTGAAAAAAGGTGAATAATTCAGTGTAATTACAGTACAGCACACTACATTCATAGTGGAAAAATATAAATGATAATCTCAGATGCAGCGCTTCTTTACATCTTGCTTACCAGTTCATACAGCAACATCTAGAGCACTTAGTACAACTGTCCACTGTCTAAGTTGAAATAACAAGAGAAACGATCCTCAGATTTCAGGAACTTGCAAGTTACTCTGAATTAATTTCCAGATTTGAAGGCAAACACTTCATCCTTCTTGACAGTTATATTTTCAAGACAGCAGAAGAAAATAAATACATAAACAAATAACATCAGTCAAAAAAGGAAAATGTGAACCCTCCAATAAAATATAACTCCTCTCCTTTGCAACATCTTTATAGTGATGGTCAAACTGGCAATTACACTTCCTTGAAAAAGGAAATACCTTTAAACTGTCATTAACGTATAACAAATACAATCGACACAGTCCATGAAAAAGATTGCACTTACAAACATATAAATATCTAAAATAAACTCCCTGTAATATCCTTTGAGTATGGTATATCATATAATTATCACTGTCCATATTAGTTCTTCTACAGCTACTCCTTGTGCAAATGTACTGTAAAAATAGTATTTTAAGTTTAAAAATGCACTCATCACGAAGGCACTACTTTCAAATATTAACTAGAAATAAGATAATCTTTTTTATTATTCTCTGATTTGATTTTTCACTTTTGCCAAATTTAAAAATGCTAATACATTCCTACATAATTGTAAGCATATTTTCTTGAAACCAGCAAATGTAGCACCTCTGGTATTAAAATGAACCATCACAAGGGCTACACAAAACCCAGATGATTTGCTAAAAAAAAATTTTATTGCTGTGTCTGTTTTAGAAGAGGTTAAAGATGTAAAGAGATTTCATTTGGGACCCTTCCAGTGGGTGATATTCAATAATTTTAACTGAACTGGGCTCACATTTTTCCATTTTGGAATCTTTCAGGGTATAGGAGGCATCAGCATAAACAGCAATTACTGACCTGCTACAGCTCCGAATCCTTAAAAAACAAACAGTCAAGATGACTTCAGCAAAAATGCCCGATTACAGGACATGGCTCATGTATATCAGGCTTCACTGTCCCATAATGCTTTGTTACTAAGGAAACACACTGTGTGCAAAAGTCCACATGACCTACCCTTTCTCCTTTGCCCATTCCTTCCAAAGCCCCAACAATAGATTAGAATTGGGAGGAACAGATGTTTGAAGCAATTTTTACATAATCATCATTAAAATGCGACTCACAATGCATTAAGGATTTGTAGCACAAGTCCATCTATCCACAAGCTTCTTAATCAAGTTCAGAGTGTTTGGGGTTAAAAATGATTCAATATTTTTAGATACAGAATCAAATCTCTCATCTAAATTTATGCAGGTATTTAAGATCGACAATGCAACAAGATTTTCTGAAAAATTATTGTACTTAAATGTAGAGACCAGAAGGGGACTACGTGGAACTGCTCACTAATACAACGATTTAATGGACACGAACGGAGGTAATCAACATGCTTTTCTTGCGTCTGCCAGGGCTCTTCTCCATGTTCTTGGGTTTAATCATCTGCAACACTAGCAACCTCAAAGACATAAAAGCCAGGTTTAACTTTTTTTCTTTGCATTTGTCAGTAAATCAAAATAATAATATTTAATTCACGTAGCACCTTTTTCATGCGCAAAATCAGGCTAGAATTTCAACACCCTGCCCTGGAGGCAGCAATGCGAAACAGTGAATGCACAACAATAAATTCGGGGAGATGCTTACTTTTCCAAAGGGAATGGGATTGATATGATACTCATGAAGAATTCTACGTTAGTGCAAATATTATTGTGGTCATTACAGGCTGTAATAAAAACAAAAAAAAAAAAACCCTTGTGATACAACACCCAGGGTTGGACCCCCCCTTTATGCACCCAATGATGCCAGTGAAAGCTCTTTGAAATAGCAAACATATATGTAGTAGTAAACAAATAAACAAGTCTCTTCTAAGGCTGAATGACAAAAAAAAAGAAAAATCCGCTTTTTGCATGAGGTCTCCTTTTATGCTTAAGTCGTACTGATGCACAGTACCTTAATTCATTTCGAGATTATCAGTAAATTGGAACCCAAGTTCTCCTTATTAATTAACAGACTACATTCAGGACACAATCAACTTAAGATCGTATTTTGTTCACAGCTGTGATGCGATGATGCTTAGTTTCATTTACAGAATGAACAATTAATATTGAACGTTAAGCCAGCTGTACTCATCGCTCGCTGTTTGGTCGTGTATGGATGATTACCAAATTACATTTAAGTAAATAAAAATGTCAATATCTATCTAACAGCAGAACTACAACTAAATGGACGTGAACTGAAGAATTCCGAGTACAAAAAGCTCCACTAGTGCCCGTTTATGCGGCATATCGCGCAATGTAGGAGCAAGCCACCCGCGATGACCGGTTTTATATTTTTCCCGTTTTCTGAATTCAACACGGCTGCGGTTTCTATCTTTAGCAATACTGTATTAGCTATCAAGATACAGCCCTTTTGCAAGTAATATACAAAATAAAGATGCTCATACTAATGTTTTCATAAAATGATTACAGCACTGAAACACGTTACTTTACAAATAACATCACAAGCAATAAATGCACTGTACAGCATACCCAATTTAGACCCTTTATCTGCTTTTTATTTTTTCTGTAATATCTGTCGACTGCAACATATATATCAACATTATCGACGCCACTTTAAATAAAAGACCATGTTACACCCGCCAGTGAATGAATGAAAACAGTGAACAGTGCAGCAATGCAAATTGAGACTTACCTTACAATCCATGCTCGGTCAATAATTCGAAAATAATCGTCTTCCGGAAAACTTCTCTTGGACTAAACTGGCCGCCCACGTTTCCTGTTGTCCACAAACATTTGACAGAAGCCGTAAATTCTGTGACTACCTCTAATCTACAATAAGTCTTATTCACATATACTTCACAGCATTCAAATTCGGTACTGGCCAACAGGCTTTAAACGAATTACGAAGGAAGCGTCAATGCCCGGCTCTCTTTTATGACGTCATAGAGAACGCTACCCGGCGATATAAATATGCGCCAGCAGCCCTGTGACATCCTATCGGGACTGTACAGCAATGGAGCCGTCTGTTTCTAACTTAGAAATATGCAATTTGGCATACCAAGGGAAGTTTGACAGCCTGAAAAGTAAAATTTTGTCTAATAAGTCACTCGCTAACAAAACAGATCAGGTAAGAACAAAATATTACAAAACAAATTTGTAAAGAATGGATGCTTTCAGGCGTGTACAATATTACCCAGACGAATTAATGAACGTTTCACATCTTGTTGCACTGACATTTTTGATAAGACGATTTTTTTACGACTTCAGTATGATCAGATTCAGTTTGAGAACTGTTGATAGCAAATAATAGAATAAAGGCTTGGTTATTTGAACAATGTGTGGACAGGTATGAACCTTTTGACATATGGGATACATTATATTTGAGGAAGGATGTCCCTGCATTCCAACAAAAAAACCTCATCCAATCCATGAAACGTAACGGTTTGAGCATAATAATTTGAGCAGGTACGATCTGCTTTGACAGTCAATGATTTACTTTGCAAATATTAACAGTTGTCACTGAAAGAAGAATGCATTGTACTAGATTTTTTTTACTGAAGAAGTTTTGAGTAAATTTATTAAAGCTTAACTCCGTGTGCTTTATGTGTCTTATAATCCTGGAAACACAATAATAAATATATATCTGATGTATTACCTTCCACATTTTTTGGAAGGTAATACAAAGTAATTGGTGATCAGCAGCAGACCAGATATGTAACCCAACGCACACTGGCAAAAAGATGATTAATTAGCACAGATTTTTAACACAGTGCAAACAGCAAATTGCCTAATAAGTAACTGTCTTTCTTCATCCACATACGTAAAAAAAAAAGAAGACACTGTTGGCATTATTTGCTGGTGGGCAACTCTCTGGCCTACAGCAGACACAATACTTCCACAGATAACACAGTTTTCATAACACACTTCTTATAATACAAGTCAGATTTCAAAAAAGTATCATTAAAAACATAAAATGGCACAATGCAGTAGATGGAGAAGCAGTGCTTAAAGCATTTGGAAAACTTGATCTTCATTCAATTGCACATTGTTCACACACTCTTAAGTACATCATAGTTTTCTGTTACCACTAGACTTGCAAAGCTGCTGCAATAAAAATGTGGTGGTGGAAAATTGGTACATGGCCTGCTCAGATGAGAGAGCAATAAATCATTTTAACATGCCATTCCATGGAAAAGCAGAGAACTTCAAAGACTTTCTCCCTATGCTAATGAATATTTGCAGTTGGACAGTTTTCTTACATGCCATTGTGTTTGTGCTCGTGTAAACAACTATGGCCACCCACTTCTAGGCTTCATGAACTTTTAAACTAGAGCATAATTTCAAGCATTGGTGATTGAAAGTACACACTGTAATTAAAGAAAGGAAAAAATGTATCAAGGAGATATATTCTATCATACAGTACACAAACTACAGCTAGAATAGTCTGGATTCATCTTTCTCTCCTGTAAACATTGTGCATGCCAGACTACAATAGACTGATAGATGAATGTACTGTAACATTAAAAGGTTTGACTAGCATAAAAGGTTTGAATAGCATATCATCAGCATACTTCTGTAAGTAACAATACATTTAAAGAAAATATAGAAAAACAAAAAATGAAAAAAATCAGTAGGATACAATACACTGCATGCATGGCCACAATCAGCCTTTCATTTCTGTAGACATCCATCATCACAAATACTTTCTGGCCTTTTCTTTGTGTGCCATTAGTAATGCTAATTTTTGCAGTGGACTCTCAACTGAATCAGAAATTGTGGTTGCTACACCAAAATGTGATGAATGTGGAGATTAATTATTTGTAATGGTAAAACACCTCATCGGCCAAATTTATCATATTCCTCCAGGGTCATATTTGAAGAAAAGATTATGTTAAAATGGCAGAATTGACTTTTATTCTACAATCTCAATAGTTATACTCCAACTCCGCCTAGCTGAGAGAAGCTTAGTATTATGAGCAGCTAACAAGGAAACCTTTACAGATTATATTCACTGCAGCTATGAGAAGCACCACCTGCTGGGGGAGTGGGTCCTTGTCTTAAAGTTGTGTCTGTGTTAAATAATGCAAGATAATATGTAGTACTTAGAATCATTTTATCCTTTCAACAATCCCCAGATTTCCTCTTTGGAACTGTTTTTTAAATAGAAGAGAGAACCTGGATTTGCTTCTTACAGTATTTTTATTTTATGATGTTTAAAAACCTTTGATTTTGTTTTATGCCGTTTGTATTATATTGAAAATATTCTCTATTCTCTATTGATCTTTCTTTCAGGACCATCGGACAGTTCTGCACTGGGCTTGTTCAGCTGGACACACAGATATTGTAGAATTTATATTAGGTTTAAATGTAGAAATTGATCTAAAAGATGATGTAAGTACAGTTAAACACTGTTCTTGTATGCTATTTTCTATAATTTTAGGAAAATTTGTTTTTAAAGTTTATAGAATTTAATTATCTGTATTGTCTTTAGCAACTAATTTTATACTGTACTTTGTAAGGCATCTTGGGCGCCCCTGCATATTGCAGCTTCTGCTGGAAGAGAGGAAATCGTGAGGGCTTTGATCAGTAGAGGAGCACAGCTGAACATTATAAATCAAAATGGCTGCACACCACTACATTACGCAGCTTCAAAAGACAGATACGAGGTACATTTACTGAAATAGATTAACAATAGTTATGCTGTAGATTTAACTGTCATTTTTTTTAGTTTAGCAATGTAAAAAAAATGAAAATGTGTGCAAATGTTAAGTGCTTTCAGTTATCACAAGCTTGGTATGGCACGACCACTTGTATTAACAGAGTCAATGAGAACTCCGAGCTTGGCAGTTCTGACTGTCATTTCAGTTTACATTTGCAGCCTAATATTAGTTGCTGTGTTTTTTATATATAGGCATCATTATGTTGGTACAAGAAAAAAATAGTGTTGTAAAAATCTGCACTGAAGTTTGTTGTCTAGTCTCACTTCACCTTTTTATTTTTAGGTTGTAGTGATGTTCAGACATTAATCAATGCCAGACTCTAAATGACCTTGCACTCTTCTAACTATTTTAGTATACTGCCAGGTTTTGCAAAATGATTCAAACATACTGATTAACAAAAACAAGAAAAACCCAAAGGTGTATTATTTGAACAAATAAAATACAGTGTGCATTTGAGAATAACACCAATAAGGAAGTCCTTTTACCAAAATCAATTATTATGCCATATTTTAAATGTTTACAAGTGAAGCAAAACAATGTAGACAATTAATAGGCAAACTCTTAACAACATACAGTATTTCTGTCTCTCACAACATCTATTGTCTGGTTTCAGTGAGCTGTAAATGATGTAAATTGATTTACGCTAGCATATTTTTAAATGTGTACACAAATATGAAATTATATGGAGAGGAACCAGTATGCCAACATTAAAAAAAATAGACCATTTTTATTTTAGAGTCTACTAGTATTGTACACTTTACAGATGAGCTTACTGTCATCTGAAAGAAAACATCTATGAGGTAACCAGTCTTGTCATATGGTGTTTTCTTGTTGCCAGAAGGAAAATTCTGTGCTACCATGGTCCTTCCTTCTCCTCCAAACTTATTTCAGAATTCTTCCTTTTTGCCAGTCTACACGACTTATTTCCCAACACTGCCAGGGAGCTGCTGTGATAAACCTGAAAATGGAATCCTCTTAAACTCCCAATCTTCCATTGACCAGTACTGTCACTGGTCGCCATTCCCACCAGTTTGCACATTCACAAGCTGTAAATATTACAACAGCCTTAAATATTGAAATGATAAATGGATACGATACAGGCAATTAATCACCCAAAAAACACTGTAGCTGTAGGTGGCACTCCTAGTCTTCTGCAATGAAGATGTATGTTGTTTGGGAGATGTGGTAATGTGTACTCTGTGATAATGACCTCTTGTATTGTGTCTTTTTTGGTTTATGATCCTGCTTCTATTTGTATTTTTGACCAATTTTACTGTAATTGATGATGCTAACCATTTGGGTGCAGGCTTGGAGGTGAATTTAATGGTCACGCCTAGGGAATCCATTCCCGGATGGGTTTATCCATTCCCGGGAATTCGGGAATCCCGCATGTCATTCCCGGGTATCCCGGGATGACACAGTGCACGGGCATCTCACATGTGAACGGTTTTAGAACGACTGACACTTATTCTTAATAAAACTACTGCAGTATGTCGACACCAATAAAAGACTAACCTTATCTACAAGCAGTTCATGCTGTCATATAAGTACATGTATCTAGTTCAGGGATATGCGTCGATCGCGATCGACCGGTAGATCTCAAAGGTAGTACAGGTAGATCACGTTGCATTCAAAAAAAAATTTTTTTTTAAACGTTAGTCTATCATATACTGCTCAAAAGAATTAAAGGAACACTTTTTAATCAGAGTATAGCATAAAGTCAATGAAACTTATGGGATATTAATCTGGTCAGTTAAGTAGCAGAGGGGGTTGTTAATCAGTTTCAGCTGCTGTGGTGTTAATGAAATTAACAACAGATGCACTAGAGGGGCAACAATGAGATGACCCCCAAAACAGGAATGGTTTAACAGGTGGAGGCCACTGACATTTTTCCCTCCTCATCTTTTCTGACTGTTTCTTCACTAGTTTTGCATTTGGCTACAGTCAGTGTCACTACTGGTAGCATGAGGCGATACCTGGACCCTACAGAGGTTGCACAGGTAGTCCAACTTCTCCAGGATGGCACATCAATACGCGTCATTGCCAGAAGGTTTGCTGTGTCTCCCTGCACAGTCTCAAGGGCATGGAGGAGATTCTAGGAGACAAGCAGTTACTCTAGGAGAGCTGGAGAGGGCCATAGAAGGTCCATAACCCATCAGCAGGACCAGTATCTGCTCCTTTGGGCAAGGAGGAACAGGATGAGCACTGCCAGAGCCCTACAAAATGACCTCCAGCAGGCCACTGGTGTGAATGTCTCTGACCAAACAATCAGAAACAGACTTCATGAGGGTTGCCTGAGGGCCCAAATGTCTACTGCCCTGTGCTCACTGCACAGCACCGGGAGCTCAATTGGCATTTGCCATAGAATACCAGAATTGGCAGGTCCACCACTGGCGTCCTGTGCTTTTCACAGATGAGAGCAGGTTCACCCTGAGTATATGTGAAAGACGTGAAAGGGTCAGGAGAAGCCGTGGAGAATATTATACTGCCTGTAACATCATTTAGCATGACTGGTTTGGTGGTGGGTCAGTGATGATCTTGGAGGCATATCCATGGAGCGACTCACAGACCTCTACAAGCTAGACAAAGACACCTTGACTGCCATAAGGTATCGAGATGAAATCCTTGAACCCATTGTCAGACCCTACGCTGGTGCAGTAGGTCCTGGTTTCCTCCTAATGCACGACAATGCCCGGCCTCATGTGGCAAGAGTATGCAGGCAGTACCTGGAGGATAAAGGAATTGAAACAATTGAATGGCCTTCACGATCCCCTGACTTAAACCCAATAGAACATCTGTGGGACATTATGTTTCGGTCCATTAGGCGCTGCCAGGTTGCTCCTCAGACTGTACAACAGCTCAGGGATGCCCTCATACAGATCTGGGAGGAAATGCCATAAGACACCATCCGTCGTCTCATTAGGAGCATGCCCCGACATTGTCAAGCATGCATACAAGCTCGTGGGGGCCACACAAGATACTGAAAAGCATTTTGAGTAGCAGAAATTAAGTTTTTGAAAAATGGACTAGCCTGCCACATCTTCATTTCACTCTGATTTTAGGGTGTCTACACAATTGAGCCCTCTGTAGGCAGAAAACTTTTATTTCCATTAAAAGACTTGGCATCCTTTTGTTCCTAAGACATTGCCCTGTCGTTATTTGTATAGATATCCAACTTCATATTGAGATCTGATGTATCTAATGTGTTTCTTTAAAGTGTTCCTTTAATTTTTGTGAGCAGTTTATATCCTGCCTATGGCATTTGCCACTTGAACATACAGGCCACTCTGAGTTCTCCTTTCCTTTAAGACACTGGTCATCCCGCACACACGATCAAACGCGCGAGCTAATGCAAAACTCCGGCTGTGATCTATTTAGCCTTCCAATTTATATTGACTAAAGAAGGGATTTAAAAAAATGTTTGGGGAGGGTATGGGCTTTATGTGTAATTAGAAGAGGATTTTTTTTCTCTCACAATGTCACAATTGAAGTGCGTTTGTCTGATCTGTCAATCTATCATTGCTATTCCAAAGAAGGAAAATGTGGAAAGGCACTTTTGAACTGTTCATAAAAACTACGAAACTGACTTCCTTCCGAAAAGCGATCTGAGAAAGAGAAAAGAGAGGGAAATAAAATCGCAGTTAATCGGACAGCTGTCATTTTTCACTCAGCTGAATTCAAAAGCTCCTTGACTGCATTATTCGGCTGTACTTATTTATGCGAGTCAGCCTTTTCCCACATGAAGATTATTACATCCAAATACTGTAGTGACCATAAATGTATTGAACTGTTATTGTACCATAAAGGTTATTCAGTTATGCAAGTTACGACAACATACATTTTATGTATAAAGTATAGTCAGTGTGGGTGTGTGTATGTATATATATATATATATATATATATATATATATATATATATATATATAAACTGCTCAAAAAATTAAAGGAACACTTTGAAAACACATCAGATCTCAATGGGAAAAAGAAATCCTCCTGGATATCTATACTGATATAGACTGGGTAATGTGTTAGGAACAAAAGGATGCCACATCGCTTGATGGAAATGAAAATGATCAACCTACAGAGCCCTGAATTCAAAGATGCCCCAAAAATCAGAGTGAAAAAATTATGTGGCAGGCTAGTCCATTTTGCCAAAATTTAATTGCAGCAACTCAAAATTGTACGCAGCACTTTGTATGGCCCCTGTGTTCTTGTATACATGCCTGACAACATCGGTGCATGCTTCTAATGAGATGACAGATGGTGTTGTGGGGATCTCCTCCCAGATCTGGACCAGGGCATCACTGAGCTCCTGGACAGTCTGAGGTGCAACCTGGTGGCATTGGATGGACCAAAACATAATGTCCCAGAGGTGTTCTATTGGATTTAGGTCAGGAAAGTGTGGTGGCCAGTCAATGGTATCAATTCCTTCATCCTCCAGGAACTGCCTGCATACTCTCACCACATGAGGCCAGGAATTGTCGTGCACCAGGAGCCACTGTACCAGCATAGGGTCTGACAATGGGTCCAAGGATTTCATCCTGATACCTAATGGCAGCCAAGGTGCCTTTGTCAAGCCTGTAGCTGTCTGTGTGACCCTCCATGGATATGCCTCCCCAGACAATCATTAACCCACCACCAAACTGCTCATGCTGAATGATGTTACAGGCAGCATAATGTTCTCCATGGCTTCTCCAGACCCTTTCACTTCTGTCACGTGCTCAGGGTGAACCTGCTCTCATCTGTAAAAGCACAGGGCACCAGTGGTGCATCTGCCAATTCTGGTATTCTATGGCGAATGCCAATCGAGCTGCATGCTGCTGGGCAGTGAGCTCAGGGCCCATTAGAGGACATGGGGCCCTTGGGTCACCCTCATGAAGTCTTTCTGGTTGTTTGGTCAGAGACATTCACACCAGTGGCCTGCTGGAGGTCATTTTGTAGGGCTCTGGCAGTGCTCATCCTGTTCCTCCTTGCCCAAAGGAGCAGATACTGGTCCTGCTGATGGGTTATGGACCTTCTATGGCCCTCTCCAGCTCTCCTAGAGTAACTGCTTGTCTCCTAGAATCTCCTCCATGCCCTTGAGACTGTGCAGGGAGACACAGCAAACCTTCTGGCAATGACACGTATTGATGTGCCATCCTGGAGAAGTTGGACTACCTGTGCAACCTCTGTAGGGTCCAGGTATCGCCTCATGCTACCAGTAGTGACACTGACTGTAGCCAAATGCAAAACTAGTGAAGAAACAGTCAGAAAAGATGAGGAGGGAAAAATGTCAGTGGCCTCCACCTGTTAAACCATTCCTGTTTTGGGGGTCATCTCATTGTTGCCCCTCTAGTGCATCTGTTGTTAATTTCATTAACACCACAGCAGCTGAAACTGATTAACAACCCCTCTGCTACTTAACTGACCAGATTAATATCCCATAAGTTTCATTGACTTTATGCTATACTCTGATTAAAAAGTGTTCCTTTAATTCTTTTGAGCAGTATATATATATATATATGTATATATATATATATATATATATATATGTATATATAGTTGAAATTGTTTTACTGTCAAATAATGCAAAGAGTACGCGACACGTGTTTCGCCCTAATTCTGGGCTCATCAGGCGTACACACTCACTGCACCCTCTCTCGGTTATCGAACCTCGGACGTCAGCACTAGAGGTGAATATATATACTTTTTAATGTACGTAGATCATTTTGACCTGGTTATTTTAAAATTAGCTCACAAGCCGATAAACTGTGGGCACCCCTGATCTAGTTAGTTGCAGTAATAAGAGCATAGAAAGCATAACTTGTCCAGCGTGCGGTCGTCCAGGCAAGAGAGTACTTTGTGCAGAGTACACCAGCTGCTGAGTAAGCACGCTTTGCCTCCACTGAAGTAGGCAGCACAGTCATCAGATACAGATACACTTGTTCTAAACAACGCCCGCGCTTGCCGTTGCTGTGAAACACCGCCATTTCACCTGTTACTGATGCATCCAGTTTCTTGTCATCATTCTGTGATGGCAAGTTTCTTGGCACAGATAATGCGGATGCAACTGACTGACGCATTGTAATTTCAAGTTGCTGTTCAAAGCTGTTTTCTGACAGACGTCAATGAAGTCTTCAGTTTTCAACTATAACTCTCTTATTTCTTGATCGATTTTAACACTTTTACACGTTATATATGCGAACTTGGCCGTTCCCGGTTTCCCAGGAATTACAGCAGTTTCATTCCCGGGAATGAAAAATGTCCGGGAATCCCAGGCTCCCGATTAGATTCCCTAGTCACGCCAGACAGATGGTGAGCCACACTCCAGATCAGATCACCTGGGGCCTCATGTATAAACGGTGCGTACGCACAGAAATGTTGATTAAGAACTTTTCCACGTTCAAATCGCGATGTATAAAACCTACACTTGGCATAAAGCAGTGCTTCTCAATTATTTTCTGTCATGCCCCCCTAGGAAGAAGAAAACATCTCGCGCCCCCCGCGCAACTATAAATAGTATCATTTGTCTATAAAATTGTTATAAGTCCAAGTACAAGTATAAAAAAGCATATTTCCCAAGGTCAAATGCGCCTTGACGGAGCCAGGGGGGGGCGCGCCCCACTATTTGAGAAGCACTGGCATAAAGCCATGCACTTTTCCACGGTACCTCATACCTTGTCGTACGCAAGGTCTCTGCTTGGTTTTGTGGACTGGCGGCACCCAGCGTCAAAGCAATGCTACTGTTCCTGTGTGGTTACACCTTCTTTTCCTGACGTGGCTTTATAAATACACTGAAACTAACCGCATATTGTTTATTAGTGTAACGCATCTGATTGTAATTAACTTGTAACAATATAATGGTCCAGGGAATAGCCATAGTATTCCAAATACCATAACTGCTTTAGCGTTGTTACTCTCACTGCACCTTCTTCTTCTTCTTTCAGCTCCTCCCCTTAGGAGTTGCCACAGCGGATCATCTTTTTCCTATTACTCTCACTGCACCACTCGGAGTATTTATATAACTGTATCTGAGTGTGAATCACAGCAGCAGCTGATCAGAAAGAGAATTATCGGTATACAGCTTCAAGCACACGCTGTCTCAGCCACGGAAAAACATTTCAAAGCCTTTCCTTTACGGACCTCGCGGTTCAGAAACAGTTACATCCCAAGAACTTTAAACGCACTCAATCAAGTGCTCCTTGTAGAACTGTTAGTACTTATAAGTACAATCACCCCACTGTAAACTTGCACCACAGTTATAATATCGCACAACCTGAGCCACTTTATAAAGCGCATATTTACATATGATGACAATATCATTTTTAAGGTGAAATGCAGCAAAATATGTTTATTATATTATACAGATAAAACTTTAACTTCATTTAAATAATCTATATTCTTCACTGGGAGTGTCGTGAAGGATAGAATAATTAAACATGTACTACGAAGATATTTCAATGTTCCTTAAACGTTTTGAAGAATCGGCGCTCTAAGCTTACAGATGGCTTAACTTCTATTACAGAGCTGATTGTGTGGTGATTGGGTATTTGGGGAAAGAAAAGCAAGGACTGCAGTGGCAGCTACGCCAATATATATTGAATATAAAACAGAAAGAGGAAATAACAACACAGCTAAAAACGCAGCGACAAATTTCGGCAAAAGTTAAATGCTTGTGTCATGAGCACGAGGCAGCTATGCAGTAGGTCTGCAACAGACGTGGCTATCCACCGTGCATAAGCTAGCTATCTTACTGACATTGGCGGGCTTAAGGAGCCACCGATTCTTCCTCTGCCCAGGGCCACCACAAGCCTAGAGCCACCCCTGAGTACTGCTGCAATAAATTATTTCATCGAAGGTCACACACAATCACTGCGCTGTGAAACTCATGTTTAATAACGTGCTTTAACTCCTATCATCATAAAAATGATACCACGTATACATCTCAGTATTTTAGTTATTCAGAGAGCTGTAATATCACGAATGTAATGGATTCTGTGTCCAGTTGGAGGAAAAGAGCCGATTTAAGAAGCAAGTAGTGATTCACACATAGAGCACATAGAAGATCAAATACAAAACAAAGCATTTAACGTGCTACTTTAATTACGATGTGATTTGAGAAACTGGTTAATTAAACAATTTTAAGATGAAGTTTATGATGTTCTACTTTAATGACAAAATAATCTATGTGATTAAAATAGAAATGTCGAGATTGAAGTTGACATTTCGTGCTTTTTCCCCACTGTGTGTCTTTTTTCTCTGTACCTTAATAAGCTTTCATATGGCACTCAGACAGTGGGCTACAACTTGCTTTTCACGGCAACTTTGATATGTGACTTCTTTATTATTTCCGGCACTGTGCGATTTTGTGAACGTGAGCTTTCAAGTTTCTCCAACATGCTATGTCACTCGATCAACTTCCTTTTGTTAATTATACCATGGTTTATTTGAACAAATAGTATGTTTTTCCTTTGCCTCCACTTGGTATTCGCTGAAATTCTTATATTTTCCCCCCGTGCTTTTCCCATTGTCTTTTCACAGAAGGCTGAGCTTAAGGGCGATTTATATTCATTTGCATATTCAAAGAGGCATAATTCTGGGAGGAGTTGGGGCATTACATAAAGCGCGTGCACGAGCGTTACTTTTCACGCTGACCGGGATTTATGTAGCGGAAGAACGTGGACGTTGGAGTACGCACAGATTCCTGCATCTGGATTTTTCTGTGCGTAAGCACATTTCGGCTTTTGTGCTTACGCCATGTTATAGTGGGAGTTCTACGCACGGCGTTATACATGAGGCCCCTGCTCTATTGTCACTTAATGCTGACGGGCATTGTGCTGTCTGGCTTGTTTGAGTTTCACCCTTAAGACTTTCCAGAGTGGACATGGTTTGAAATGCTTTTAAACGTCTGATAGTTGAGGCTTGTTTCAATAGGATTTAATTCATGGGTTTGATTGGGCCAATCCTGCACTCTCCCTCTCTTCTTTTTTGAGCAATTCTGTTGTGAACATGTCTGAGTATTTTAGATCTTTGTCCTGATGCAAGATCCATTTTCAGCTCTGTTTTAGTTTTTAAACAGATAGCCTCACATTAACAGAGAATGTGTCAGTGTAAACTGTGGAATTCACAGTTGTCAGCCACACAACATAATGCTTTCATCATTATACATACTTTACAATTCATGGGATATGATTTTGGTTAAAGACAGTTTTTGAGCACTCACTGTATCTGTTAGCCCTAAGGGTGGGTTTCTAGTTATACTTCTCCATGTTTTAAGTTTTACAAGGTGGTGATGTTGAGATTAATCAATGATTATTAAACCATATCTGATTTTTGAATCCTTTCCATCCTATGTTAATCATGCAGGAATTATGAAATTATTCAGACTCATTGACTTTAAAAACAGAAGTGTATTGATTAAACAAATAATACATTGTATACTTTTGCCCTTTAACAACCTTAATTTATTATTATTCATCCATCCATCTGTCTTCCAAACCAGCCGTGAACAGAGTGGCGGGGGATGATGGAGCATTATCCTAGCAATCTCTAGACAGGGGGCAAATCCATCACAAGGTTGAACACACATATACATACACTACGGCCAATTTAGCAGTCTCAGTGCCACAATTCGCATATATTTGGACTGTGGAAGGAAAACCACACAGAATCAGGGAGAACATGCAAATTCCATGACCTGTAACGTAAACCCCAGTCACCTTGGTGCAAGGCAGCATCGCTCACACTGTGTCACCGTGCCACTCTAATAAACAATTTTAACATGTTAAATATTTGCAAGTGAATAAAAAGGAAATACTATTAACAAACAAAACCAAACAAAAACATGGTGTTAATTCTCTCAACATGAATTTTCATTCAGGTCAGCACAGCTTGTGTCACGGAAGAGTGAAGCACAATCTCTTTAAAGAAAGGCACTCAGAGACTCGGGAAAGGTAGCAGAATCAAGCTTTATTGCATGAGAGTACACACGGTCTCGGCTTAAATAAAATGAGTGCCCAGTATTGGGTAAGCCATGGTTTTATTACAATGCTTAGCAACAGCTTACCTCTCTTAGCCCATTTGTCACCCTCATCTGACTCCCAACATTCTGTTACTTCAATCCTGCCTCTTACTGATTCCACCAATATTTCCCAAGCTTAATGGGCATGGCAATTATTCTGTATATCATGCTCGCTTGACATGCCCTGTCTCTGCTTAGTACTTGCCACCATCATTTTAGCCCGAAAATTTACATTCACCATCTGGAAGAGAGGAGTTTACCATTTGGTTCCTCTTTACATACCTAACCTTTTAACTTATAAAGTATTGGTCATTTCTAGCTTGCTGCGAAGAATAAAAAATATATAGTCACAAACCTTTAAAGTTTAACCCTTACAATACTTGTGCTCAATGAGATACAGTACTTGTCTTCTTATGTGTGCTTATAATTCCCTTTGAATATATACAGATTATTAATTTTATCAATATATTTTTCTATACTTGCAGTATTTCTAAGTCACCCTCCACTGCACTTCTTTTTTTTTCCAAAACTTCATCCAAAGTTTCCCCTCTTTGTTGATCCTTGTGACATTTTTTATCATAACATCACCAGAGGGTTGCTGTGACTACCCGAAGACAGAACTTTCTTGACTTGAGAAGTTTCCATCTTCACTGTCTGCATTCCCACAAACTCTAAACATCGTAACACATGTAAATGTTGGGATGACTAGCAGATGCAACATTGTTCCAAAAGAATGGCTATATTACACTGCATGGTGACAAGATATATGAAAGTTTACTGGTTTATCCAAAGCACTCTGAAGAAGAAGACTACTTCTTCTGAAGCTAAGATTTCTAGCAAACTTCAACCTTGCAATTGTATTCTTTTTAGGGAGCAGAGACATCCTCCTTGCAGCTAATCTGTCTTTATGGTGTTTGGCTCATGCACGTTAGCACTAACAGTGATAGCGTGGTGTGAGACAGAATTTTGTTGTATCAAATTTCAGGATACAAAATTCTGCCAATCTGAAATTTGGCAGTGTATCATGTATTGTATGAGCATTGAACCGCTTGACTAAAATGAAACACGAGTATAAACAAAAATATCTTTCATTGAAAGTATGGAATTAAAGAATCTGATTGAAAAATTAGAACTAAGGTATATCTTGACAAACTGTGTGCACTTTGGCAAAATCATTATTTACTTCCTGTATAATGATGTAAAGGTAAACACTTTTGGTGCACAACTTTGACAGCAACATATGTGAAGATGGGCTTGTACTGCAGGGCTTTTGTCACACACTCGCTGAATTTAGTGAGTCACATCCTTATAAGAGTATGGCGATTCACAACATTGTTTACTGAATGTACCACTGCATCCACAGGCTTATTTTTAAATTGAACTGTATAGAAACCTGCAAAGCACACATTTGCCATCATATCAGATCGGTTCCTATGATATATTCAAATTCTACAGAGAGAAGCAACCTGTGGTTACTGCATGAGCCATGGATATGAGAACAAGTGCTCGAGACATTAATACACCTTTCACTGATGCTTATTCAGAAATAGGGGTGGATTACACAGAGGTGAAATTGTACAGCAATGAATATTGCTCTCAGTCCCCTAGCATGGTGGAGAAAGAAAGCTGCCAAATTTACAATGCTTGCTTTTCTGGTCAAACAATACATCTGTCACAGTGGAGAGAAGTTTCAGCTTCAAGCAGAGTGTTGAGTTTGCCATTGTTCCTAAAAGGCAGTATCACATGCAGTGAGTTCTTCATGGATCCAGTCTGGACCCAAAGTTAAAGGATCAATAAAGCATTTCAAGCAGGGTAAAAGGACTGCCATTGTTGGAGCAATGCTTGATGTTAACTCAATAAACAAAAAGGTAAGTTTAAATTTGAATGGTTTCACAGTGCAGTAACTTAGATATAGTATATTATAGTTTCAATGTTTTTTAATTTTCGCATGTACAGAGTAGAATTAAATTCCTGTGTTAAACAACGTGAAACTTATGTTACTGCATTGTAGTAGTCAGCTGATTACCCTGAAGATGAGCGAGACTGAATGCAGGATTAACAGTGATCTGTCACACGGGTATGCAGAGCTTTGCATTCCATAATCCTCAGAAATATTCGTGATGCACTTTACAAGCCCAGGAAGGTTTAAGAATGTTACAGAGACACTCATAGGATAAATAGAAGATAGGTGGACTTCAGTGGCTTGTGGAGAAAGACTGAGCATGACAGTGGAAGACAATGGAGACAGGAATAATCTGGCTAGTTGCCAGTTTGCGCCTACTATTTTATGTCATATTTCCTGTGGTACTAACAGTGGTAAGGTGCTAATTCTCTGAGTAAGATCATTCATTGTTAAATTAACCCATTTTTGGGCTTAAATGTCATTTGGTGTGTACCTTTCCATCTCTATGTGTGTTACAATATTTAAGATTATTGTAATACAGATCGAAAACTATACAGAAGCATACATTAAAATTTGCATACTGATTGTTGCAATGTTTTGATTTCTGAACATCTAATAATAACACTATTCATACACTATATTTCTTTTATGAATGTTTCATATCGTGGGAATATTGGGTCATGAAGCCTAAATGACAGTATGAATTGTACTGTGGGATAAGTGTATTGTCTCGTGACTAGTGGTAACAGATTCTTTTAGGGTCTTTGCTGTTAACCCAGGGTTCTAGTATGAATTTATGGGCTTTTTTTTAATGTAATCATGGATGAAAAAAAGAGAAATGAAATTCAACACACCATGCAAAAATTAAGAAATTGGGTTTTTCAGTTAAAATTTTGAAAAACAGTACAGTATTTAAATAACTGTTAAGTGTTTAGACGAGGTTAATCTAAACATGTTCATTATGATGTCTTGGTTGCAATTCCATTTGATACAAATAATAAATTAACTTTTTCAAAATGAAAAATGTAGAAAATTGAATGCAAAATTTGATTGCAGAAATGTCATATGGATATCTGGTCTAAATGCACGTATTAGCTCTGCCTCTAACCATCCAAGATTTGTTTTTACAAGAATCCCATCATAGAGAATATCGGTTTAACCCCTTAACATTCGGGGTCATTTTTGCTAAATCGCTTGTAATTCGACCTCTCCAAATTAGAATCATTGCTGTTATTGAACTATCTGGAGTATGAACACATGTTTGGTCTCTTTGTAAAGGTAACATTCTCTAGTTTCACCCTTAGTAGTCAGAATCACTGTAGGTGTGACTGATCAAAAGTTATGCACATTAGAACTCACAAAAAAAAAGAATTTTTTTGTTCTCGCCTAAGTTTTTTTATGAAAATAAAGGAAAATAAAGCTGCAGTAGGTAGGTGAGGACAGAAACACACAATGTACCAACAGAATAACTTGTTGACTACTCACATTTCAAATTTGAAAAGAATACCTGTAAAAATGACATTTTTACACCAGTTTTATGTGGGCATGCCCAGGGGGTTTTTAGAGGGACCATTATCCACATTTTGGAACATATGGAAAAAGTGTAATAACTTTTGAATGCTTCAACCCACATATATCAATGAGGGCTCTACTGAAAGCTTACACTTAAAGGAATCTATATCTACATACAGTGTCACTCTATTAGTTATAAAAATAATAAAAACAATAAAAAATACACATTTCTATGTAAAAATAGTCAATACAAGTTATGAGCCAAAAATATATTTATATTTTTTATTTTTTACTTTTTTTTATAAAATGCACACAAACTATATATATTTCTTTTACAAACTTACAACACAGCTCAGCGTTTTTCCATGTGCCACTTGATGGCAGCAATCACTAGCAAGCAGAAAGCACAAGGGCGGCACGCCGCTCTCCGCCATTACATGTCCCCTGTGCGGTTGAATACTTTCAACGCGCGTATGCATCTATTATTTAATCAAGCGTTTATTTACGCTTTAAACTTCTACTTTTATTCATATTTAAACTGCGAAAAAACTTGGCGAAATCACAATAAACAACCACGCACCAACTCTGCAGACTGGCACAAATGCCACCTTCACGGCTGCGATTGTTTTTTACAAGTTAAGCATAGCAAGTCACATATCAAAATGCTCGCCTGCTCATTGGCTGTAAGTTTTGAGTGTCAGTCACAGTGTCCAATCAAACTGGTAGATTCTACCAGAGTTTGAAGCAGACGTCATCATCTAAAGCTTTCTGTGACACTGGTTGGCTATACGAGGTGCCAGTCAACCCCAGACCCGTCGAATTGGCCAAGTTAGGTGTCGATCTGAAGCTAACACTTCATGAGCATTTATTTACGCTTCTCGGTACTTTAATTCATATTTAAAATGCGAAAAACGCGAAATCACAATAAACAACCACTAACCAACTCTGCAGATTGGCACAAATGCCACCTTCAAGCGCCGATTATATCGCTTTGTTTACAAGTTAGCATAGCAAGTCACATATCAAAATGCTCGTCTGCTCATTGGCTGTAAGTTTTGAGTGTCAGTCACAGTGTCCAATCAAACTGGTAGATTCTACCAGAGTTTGAAGCAGACGTCATCATCTAAAGCTTTCTGTGACACTAGTTGGCTATACGAGGTGCCAGTCAACCCCAGACCCATCGTAAATGGCCAACTTAGGTGTCTTTCGAAAGCTAACACTTCCGTGTTTCATGCGGTAGCATGGTTATCGCCGACAGAAACAAATTACGTCTAATATGAGCAATATAAGTGAAAAAAAATTACTTAGGTGGTCTCAAGTTATGAAGCATTTTCTGGAGTTTTTGTCCCTTTGAGAATATATCGTGTGTTTTGGACCTAAATCGTTTTACTGGATTATATTCGCTGGAGCCTTACGGACACAATGGGATCAATACTGCTCGGAAATATTGATGTTTGACTTGCTGGGGGTCTTCAAAGGTAGGCACAGTCAACTCTTAAAAGTATGTACTTCTCTGTAAAAAAGGCTTTAGTGTCAGTGCTGTGGTTGTTGTGTGTCAAAATGGTTTATATCATCGGAAAGACGAGACTTTGAAGTTTCATTTGATGGGTAGGGTGTCGAGATGCATGGCAGATGGGCATGCACGATGGGCATGCACACATTACTGTAACGTTTTTGAACCGCTGTTTGTCCCGGGACCGGGACGTGTGCGCGTTAACATCAATGTTGATCTAAACTTAGACAATAATTTTGGGAAAATGGGAGCATCTTATCAATTAAATTTTAACAATTAGTTCTTGTGCGTTATTAAAAATATTAATTTTGTAATTTTTGAAAATTTTATTTGATGTCCGTTTTATACATGAAAACTTATGAGCATGTGGGTATTATTTTTTTTCATTGCTTTACTTTTAGTTTCTTTCCATAGATAGCTCTTATGTTGCTGGAAAATGGAGCTGACCCAAATGCTACGGACAAGTTCGAGTCCACTCCCTTGCACCGAGCTGCAGCCAAGGGAAACTTTCGGCTGATCCAACTTCTTTTAAAACATGGTGCTTCAACCAATATCCAGGATTCTGAAGGAAATACACCTTTGTAAGTACACAAAGGAAACAACTATATTTAGAAACCCTTTTAGAATAATAATTTAGGGGCTTCATATGTAACATGATTGTGCTAATATATTTGTGTAAATGGATTTCCACAAATATTTTGGCATAATATACGTGTGACTTGGTCCTTCGGTATGACTAAACCCATGTTATGTCCTTGTTTTCTTACTCCAGTGTCGTGCTGATTCTTGCTGATTTTGATCGAAGAGGTATAGTGCAGTTTAAAGCCTTTACAATAGAAAGAAAAGAAAAGTTAAGCAATAAATAGTACAAAACAAATTCTAAATATTTGCTGAATTTGTTTGTATTTATAAAAGTCACTTCATCAGATCCAAATCTGGTTGCCAAAGTGCTCAAAAATATTTGTTACATACATTTATGGCAGTAAAGGTCTTGTTATTCTTTCGAATACTTTGTAGGATGGAAGTATTTACGTTTTTTGGAGATAAAATGTATAATTACATTAAGGTAGTGAAAATTTACATTTACTTGTTGGGTGGATGCTTTAATCCAAAGCGACTCATAACATTTATGATACAATTGGTTACATTTCTTTTGGTTTTCCAATTGGAGCACAGGCAGGTCAGGTTTGAACCCACAACCTCTGGGTTTGAAGTCCAAAGCCTTAACCAGTACATCACTCTACCTACCTGAAATAAAAATAGACCTCTGCCTGGTAGAGCACATTATGTTGTTCATCAGTGTCCATCCGTATCTTAATCCCGCTCAGTGTCATGAGGAGCCAGCAGCTATCCTGGAACATTTGGACAGAAGACCAGCCCTGGATGGTGTGGTTTATCTACAGACTAAGGATTCTCTGTATTTAAAGCTTTGCACACCTTAGACACACATTTGAGCATTTAAGAATAACATTTCACTTAAATTGAAATAGAGGAAAAATCATTCATTCATTCTCCAAACCTACCTTTTCAAATGTGTAGTCACAGAGGGCTGGCACCTGCCTGTAGTGCATCATGTCCAAGTCATGGACCAATTCTAGATGGCACTCCAATCCATCACAGAGAGCATGAAGTCCTACCGGGACATTTTAGAGAAGAAAATCAACCTTTCTTGCGCGTCTTTGGATAATGAGTGGAGTACTCAGAAGAAATGCTCAACTTTGTATTAAAGTTTAAAAGTGATAAATAATGCAATATTATGAGAAGACTATTGTTTTGTATTTTTATTAATTTTAAAAGAGACTTTTAAAATTGCCAGAGTGTGAATAAATTTAACTACAGCTTAGTGAAGCCTTATTTTCACCTCAAACTGCTATATCCCCATCTATCATTTTCTCTACCATTCACATTACCTGATAATATCTGCCTCACTAAAAACACTAGCCATTTATATGACTTTGCCCTTTATGGCTCTTCTTATATCCCTTTCACAGATTTACAAATGCATAACACATAGTGTTTTTTTTAGTGTGATGATTCAGTATTTTCCACACAACAAAGGTCAGGTTGATTGTTCCCTGCCAAAGAATGAAACTAAATTACATTTCTCTATGTACACTAAAAACAAGCTTTCATACTGTTTGCCTCCCCATCTGAACAGTACTCAAATACCAGCTTATTTAAACATATGGAAAGTTATCCATAACAATCTGTCAAGCAACACATTTTTTTGCTTAAAAACTATTATCACATATTGCTTATAGTGCAAGTTTTGTTTATAAAGGTGTATTGCTGAGATACTGTGTCAGAAGCTTCTTTGTTTTAATTTATATATTTAAGTGTAATTTTAAAGAGCAGAATAGTATGCGTGTGAATGGGTCCTAATATGGACTGATGCCCCATGCACTGATAAGCTATAGCCCTATGTGGCCCAGAACTGGATAGAGAATGCTATGTGACAGATCCTAGAAAAAAACAACTCTGAATTAAATATCATTTGGATTTAAATGTATCCCTGAAGAAAGACAGATATCCTGTGCTTTACATTTCTGTCACAGAGGAGGACTGGGGACATTGGCAATAAAAATCTGCAGGATCCAGCACTTGTAATGTTGAAGAAATTCCATTTAAAGCATATGAATGATTTACATATGTTCTTTAGTTTTGAGTAATAATTACTATGCTGTATATATTCTTACCTTGACAAAGAAAACTACCATATAATGAATCCCATTCTCTCAGAGTAGTTCCTGAATTTTTTGCTTTAGATAGTGTAATATCATAGATATTTCTGTGACTAAAATACATTTATTATGTAGGAGTATCATATCATTGGTAATTGTTTACAAAAAGTAAAGAAAAAGAAAACTCACCAAAAAGGTGCACTGCATTTTATTGCCCGTCTTTCCTTTCCTTTGATACTGAGGTTTTCTTAGTAGCCAGGCAGTAGCGCATCTTAGAATTTTCAGATATAATGGATCCAAATGAACAACAGAATTTAGAAATTAACAAAAATGTTGTTTTAGGCCACCACATTTCTTCTATACTTTGTTTGCATTATTGCATGTTGAATGTAATTATGAAACCGTGTAAAACATAAACTATCAATGTGCATATGTATTAATGGACTTTTTAATATTTTATGTCCTGTTCATCTGCTTCAGACATCTTGCTTGTGATGAAGAGAGAGGTGAAGCTGCCAAGCTGCTGGTGGAACATGGGTCAAGTATTTATATAGAAAACAAGGAGGAAAAAACCCCTTTGCAGATAGCCAAAGGTGGGCTAGGCCCTCTACTGAGAAGAATTGTGGAAGGTTGATGTAAAATGTTTGTCACCACACTGTTTTCATCAGAAAAAAGAAGACTGGAATACATTTGCAGTTGACGTTTTTGCTAGTCTGAAGCATTCTCACTCTATAAAAATTATTGGTTGTAAATACCAATTGCCAAGTAAGTCAACTGTATTAACACAGTCATTTGTTTTATTTAAATTGTATTGGCTGACATTATGGATTATAGTTGTGTTTTTCATCACTCACTGTTCTGGTGTTTTTATTTTGTTTTTGCTTCATTTCTATTTATGATTATTTAAAAGTAATAAATAATCAACAAACTGATGTAGAGTATGTTTTTCACAGTAACATTATCATTGTTTTTATATAATTTAAGGAAAGCTGTGAGCAATTATGCATATTGAGTAGCTGCATTTATCATGTGTACAGTATGCACAGGGTCCCAGACTGAGCTACAGGTGTCTGAAGCTGTAGCTACTATAGGCCACACAAATGACCCTTTTAGAATCAACAGGTCAAGCATCACCGCAGACCATAGTAATTCTTGCGAAATGAACACGATTACTGAGGGAATGCTGTTGTTTGGTTGTTATTTTAATACTAGCCATAATAATGATTTCATGTTTTTAACAAAAAATTAAAATATCTTGTGCACAAATTGTGCACAGTGTGTGCTCCAACCACGGTGAGTGATGTCTCGGTGAGGGAGACACTTTATTCATAGCTTCGCTTGGTGGTTGATGGGTTCCCACAAGGTGACACTCCTCTGGTCATGGGTGATTTCAATGCAGCTACTGGCACTGAGGGCTGGCTATGAGGATCGTCTTGTTCCCCATGGGTCGGGTGACCATGGTGAAAGTTGCTTCATATTCCTTGACTTTGCAAAAGGTCAGGGGCTGCGAATTGCTGGATCCTGGTTCCAGCGCCCAGAACTGCATCATTGGACTTGGTACTCCAATATTGGTGGTGCGGTGAAGTAGATCGATCACATCCACGTGGGTAGACGCTGGAGGCTCTTGCAAAACTGCATTGTCTACAGAAGTGTCAAGTTTGTGAATTCTGACCACAGACTTGTAGGATCCAGCTTAGGTCCAGTAGGTTACCAGCTACTAGGAAAATGAGCCTGGACTTAGCCAGACTCCAAGACCAGGCTGTTTCTAATGAGTTTGCACGCAGTTTGTGTGAGAAAGTTGCAGATTTGGGTGCGACTGCCAATCCTAATGTGATATGGGAGACCTTCGGTGACAAGACCCTGAAGGTTGCTGAGGGTTGTGTTGGTGTTACCGGTGTTCCCAAAAGGAGGTGTTTCATCTCACAGGGGACCCTGAATATCATTGGTTGGAGTCGCAACGCACAGCTCAATGGCAACTCTGGTCTGTACCGGGAACTGAGAAGGACAGGTGCGAGGACACTGAGGCCAGATAAAGAGGCGTTTCCTAGAGGAATCTGTGAACAAGTGACACACCATCTGTGGTCTAGCAACTCACGTTCTGCTTACAGAGGACTCGAAACATTATGCACATCCGAATCTGTCCCTCAGAGAGTCGCAGTCAGGGCAGCTGATGGAATGGTCCTTACGGATGACATTGCAGTTGTGACCCGCTGGGCTGGCTACTTTGAGCAGTTGTTCAAAGCTGATCCTCCGGCTAGGACGTTGGGTATCTCTGGGTCCATGGTTCTCAAGGCTGATCCACCAATTAGCTGTGAACCACCCAGTCTCACTGATGTTGCACAGGTGGTGAACCAGCCGAGGAGGGGAAAGGCTGCAGGCATCTGTGGTATCCGGGGTGAACTTCTTCAGGCTTGTGGTAAGGCTGTCCTCCTGGCATTGCAAGCAATCTTTGCTTCCATTTGGGAGACTGGCATCATCCCAAATGACTGGAAAATGGGACTTTTTGTACCTATCTGGAAAGGGAATGGTGATCGCCAATGGTGATCGCCAGGATTGCATCAACTACAGGGGGATAACACTGCTCTCAATGCCGGGTAAGTTGCTTGCTAGGGTCATCCTCAATATGATCCGTGATCACTTGCTCACCTACCAGCAACAGGAACCAGTCTGGTTTTACACCTAAGAAGTCTACCATTGACCGCATCCTGGCACTGAGGGTTCTCATGGAGCGCAAACACAAATATCGGCAGAGTTTCTTTGCAGCCTTTGTCAATTTTCATAAGGCATTTGACTCAGTTGATTGAACTGCCCTGTGGGATATCCTGAGGGTTCGCTGGATCCCTTCAGGTTTGCTGGATATCATTTGCCGGCCTGTACACTGATACTGTGAGTGCTGTGCAGAGTGGAGGCAGGACCTCTGCATTTTTCCTAGTTGATTCTTGGGTTCATCAGGTGTGTTTTCTTGCTCCTACTCTGTTCAGTGCTTGCATGGACTGGTTGTTGGGCAAGGTTGTGGGGTCCAGAGGCTGTGGAGCATATCTGTATGTGAAGAAAGATTCACAGATCTTGACTTTGCTGATGATGCTGTGATCTTCGTGGAGTCAATGGAGGCTCTGATCGGGGTGCTCGAGAGACTGAGCGAGGAGTCTGAGTGTCTGGGCTTGTGAGTGTCTGGGATTAAAACCAAGATCCAGACCTTTAATGACCTCTTGTTTGCGGAGAGAGTGTCAACCTTGTCGAGAGGTTTACTTATCTTGGCAGTGACATTCATATCTCTGTTTATTCATCCTATGAAGACAGTAAAAGGATTGGGAGAGCATTTTGTCACGAGGTCGCTGGAAAGGAGTATGTGGTGCTCCTGATATCTATGCAAAAGGATGAAGGTCCAAATCTTGTGATTCCTTGTGTCCTTGTGCTTCCTGTCTTGGTATATGGTTGCCAGACATGGACACTATCCAGTGCCCTGAGACGAAGACTGAACTCCTTTGGTACTGTGTCTCTCCGGAAAATCCTTGGGTACTGTTGGTTTGACTTTGTGTCGAATGAGTGGTTGTTAATGGTGTCCCGAATGAGGCACATTACCTGCATTGTGAGCAAGCGTCATTTAAGGCACTACAGCCATGTGGCGTGTTTCCACGAGGTTGACCCAGCTCGTAAGATCCTCATTATTGGTGACCCAAGTGGCTGCACCAGGCCAAGGGGTTGCCCACATAACACCTGGCTATGGTTATTAGAGGGTCATTTCCGGAGGGTGGGACTGGACTGCGTGTCTGCCTGGGGAGTTGTTTCGTCGTGTAGTGGGTGCGGCAACGCACTATACCAGTGCATGCTCCATAACTTGACCTGACTTGTGCACAAATTCAGGATATAGCGGGTTGGAGAATGACTGACTGACTGACAAATTCAGATTACAGAGACATAACAGCCTACAGCAAATGCATTTTCATCAGTCATTTTACCAGAAAATAGACTAGTAACATGGTCCAGGGCATCAAGCTTAGTTTCCAGAGGCCCACAGTAGCTGCAACGTTTGTCTTTAAAAACAAATTCTGATTATGATCTAATAGTAGGCGATAATTAGGTCTATTTATATATTAGTCATCACTGCTTTCTTTTTGCCACATCCATTTTTATTTTGAAAATGCTCCTTGCCTGGTGACGTCATGAAAATATTTGTGGACCAGAGTGGGATTGTACAGTTTTCCAACCATTTACTTTGTTCCTCTCTTAATTTATCTCTTAATTTATCTGTTATATATATAATGGTAATTTTTCTGTGTGTCGTGACGCTGTCTTCTTGGGGTTTCTGTCCACAGAATTTTTTCTCCAGGTCCTCTGCCCAACTAACGGCCAGAGAATCCTGCTGACTACGCCACTGTGACAGATAGGGGGCGCTGTCGTCTCTTTGCACCCTCAGACCAGATGCCAGACACCAGATAAATGTCCAAATGTTTGACTTTAATAATTTAAATAGTGCACAAAGCACCTCCACAGTATACAATAAACAATCTGTAATAAACACAATAATCAAATCCTCCACTCCCAGATGCGTTGTCACCCTTCCTCCCAACACAGCTCAATGCTGGGATCTCCCACAGTCCTTTTTAAAGTCCTTGACCCAGAAGTGTTTCTGTCCCTCAGTCCATGTGACTTTGTAACACTTCCAGGTCGGGTGAAAACTCTTTTCTTCAGCTCGGAAGTACATAATTTCTTCTGTCCCCTCGACTGGGAAGTACTTACGGGCTATAAGGAAAATAGGTCCTTTTTTTTAGCCTCCCTGCAGCATCCTCTGTCGGCCCCCATGGTATCCAGCAGGGCTCTGAATAAAGACTTCAATGTCCATGATGCCCTGCTGGAATTTGGGGCACCTCCATGTTGAAGGGAGCTCCACCTGGCAGCTTGGGGGTATGTACCGTGAGAAGCTGCCGGCCATACTCATATATATATATATACATATATACAGTCATATGAAAAAGTTTGAGAACCCCTCTCAGCCTGCATACTTTCAACAAAAAAGATAACAGTGGTATGTCTTTAATTTTCTAGGAACATCTGAGTACTGGGGTGTTTTCCGAACAAAGACTTTTAGTGAAGCAGTATTTAGTTGTATGAAATTAAATCAAATGTGGAAAAACTGGCTGTGCAAAAATTTGGGTACCCTTGTAATTTTGCTGATTCGAATGCATGTAACTGCTCAATACAGATTACTTGCAACACCAAATTGATTGGATTAGCTCGTTAAGCCTTGAACTTCATAGACAGGTGTGTCCAATAATGAGAAAAGGTATTTAAGGTGGTCAATTGCAAGTTGTGCTTCCATTTGACTCTCCTCTGAAGAGTGACAGCATGGGATCCTCAAAGCAACTCCCAAAAGATCTGAAAACAAAGATTGTTCAGTATCATGGTTTAGGTCATGGCTGCGAAAAGCTATCTCAGAGGTTTAAACTGTTAGTTTTAACTGTAAGGAATGTAATCAGGAAATGGAAGGCCACAGGCACAGTTGCTGTTAAACCCAGGTCTGGCTGGCCAAGAAAAATACAGGAGCGGCATATGCGCAGGATTGTGAGAATGATTACAGACAACCCACAGATCACCTCCAAAAACCTGCAAGAACATCTTGCTGCAGATGGTGTATCGTTCTACAATTCAGCGCAATTTGCACAAAGAACATCTGTATGCCAGGGTAATGAGAAAGAGGCCCTTTCTGCACTCACGCCACAAACTGAGTCTCTTGTTGTATGCAAATGCTCATTTAGACAAGACAGATTCATTTTGGAACAAAGTGCTTTAGACTGATGAGACAAAAACTGAGTTATTTGGTCATAACAAATAGCGCTTTGCATGGCGGAAGAAGAACACTGCATTCCAAGAAAAACACGAAGTTCCATCATACTGTGGGGCTGTGTGGCTAGTTCAGGGACTGGGGCCCTTGTTAAAGTCGAGGGTCAGATGAATTCAATCCAATTTCACAAATTCTTCAGGATAATGTTCAAGCATCAGTCACAAAGTTGAAGTTACGCAGGGGTTGGATATTCCAACAAGACAATGACCCAAAACACAGTTCAAAATCTACAAAGGCATTCATGCAGAGGGAGAAGTACAATGTTCTGGAATGGCCATCACAGTCCCCTGACTTGAATATCATCGAAAATCTATGGGATGATTTTAGGCAGGCTGTCCATGCTCAGCAGCCATCAAATTTAACTAAACTGGAGAGATTTTGTATGGAAGAATGGTCAAAAATACCTCCATCCAGAATCCAGACAGGAGGCATCTTGAGGCTGTTATATTTGCAAAAGGAGGCTCAACTAAGTATTGATGTAATATCTCTGTTTTGGTGCCCAGATTTATGCACCTGCCTAATTTTGTTATGATGCATATTGCATATTTTCTGTTAATCCAATAAACTTAATGTCACTGCTGAAATACTACTGTTTCCATAAGGCATGTCATATATTAAAAGGAAGTTGCTACTTTGAAAGCTCAGCCAATGATAAATAAAATTCCAAAGAATTACTTTTTCATATGACTGTATATATATATATATATATATATATATATATATATATATATTATATATACTGTATATATATATATATATATATATATATATATATATATATACGGTGTGTATGTATACTTAATTTTTTTTTTATTAATTAGAAACTTTGTATTCAACATAATACACGCTGGTGCATATGTAAACAAATTAGCTAGTTAGTTGTTGCCACCCAAACATAAATAAATAAAGCAGTTAAAGACTCTGAATTCAGTTGCTCAAGAGTAACAGAAGTAACTAAGGGTTCTGAATCTTAAAGTATGTAAACTCCCATTTGTGCAAAATATTTGTTAAACTTTAAGGATCTTGCTACAGCCACTACAGGAGTAGATATTGTTCACGTTTATAATTCTTTTTTTTATAACAGATGCTTACTTAGGGTTACACCATTAAGTTGTATCATGGGACTGAAGCAACAGCCTGGTGGTGTAAGTTCCAGTGTCCTTGCTGCCATTACACTACCTACATTACTTACATACCTACTGCTTCCAAGTACCCTAAGACTAAGCTCCTAAGACTAAAGTAACCATTAAAATATGCAACGACCTTGCATCCTCCTGCTTTGAGACATCTTGATAAGCTGGATCCCTACAAGACCCTGTAATGGAAGTAGTGACTTTGTTTGGATACAATTAAACTGCAATGCAAATAAACTTTGAGCATGTTGTTACATTTAAGGGAGACAGTTACAATGATAAAAGGTTAACTGTTGTTTTTCAACTCTCTTTATTCCTGTGTTGCTCCTTTCACCAAGTACAGGCGCTGCTCTAACTATTTCTGACATTCTGTCCCTCCTGTTGCTCACAACTGCATCAACTGGAAGCCATTTTTGTTTTCTTTGGACAGTAAAACACAAGTGAAGAGGTGTCTGTGAAAACAAAAACAAATGGTGTTACTATCCTGGTCTTTATTTTAATAAGCTTTCTTTTGGAATTTCTGGTTTATTCTTTCTTATTATTCCCAAAGTTGTGAGTTTTCTTTTCAATATTTACTCCCCTAAAGTTCTGGACTTCACAAAAATGGGGTGCGAGCAACGTTATGACCACAGTCTGTTGGTTACATCCAAGGCAAAACTCTTAACCAGTTTCTTTTCAGGTGCACCACCCGGAGTGTTCCTGTATAGATATGTATTCATTTCTCAATAATAGCTGGGTTTTGCATCAGAGGCTACCCCTATTTTCATGCCTTGTCTTGCAGGCTTGCTGGGCATGTAGTAACACAGGGCAATTTCTTCCAAAGGATACCATACGTTTGTCAAAAGTTACATATGGGTATTTGTTTGTAGAATGGGCAGTTGCTGAACCCACCTATCCCAAATATGCTCTATGGTTGCCAGCTTGTCATATTCCTTCTTATGTACTTTTGAATGCGTTAATTACATGTGCGCAACAGGAGAAGACATGGAATGGGAATATTGCCCTGCTAGTGCCAGTGTTCTAAAGACTACCTGATGATTCATATTTGGACCTGTACACATTTGGCAGAATCATCAGCCCAGTGCAGGCTTGCAGAAGGTTCTCATCCAAACCTTTCCTCTGTTCACCATGCGCCTGCCTTCCCCTATAAGTATTCCATCTCATCTGTCATATTTTCCACAGAAGGTAAGATGCACAGCATAAATCCTAATTTATGTCTGTGCCATGGCTGGCAGTGTCCCTCTTTTGAGGTGAAACAATTTTGATTGTATTTGCAGAATTACTTCCACCTTGTCTCCCAAGCTGCTGAGACAGACCATGACAATTTTTCAATGTCTGCTTTATGTGGCCAAGTAACAGGCTTTCCTTGAGATTGAGAAAATTAAGGAGGGCCAGCCTCAAGGGAATCACCATCATCAGAGGAGGAGAAGGGTCCTTTATAATGTCACTATTCTCTGACACATCCTCCTAAATTTCACTGTCACCAAGGCAAACCTCCAGAAATGTGGAAGCAGTTAGAAGGAAGGAAAAATGTTAGGTTTGAATACACAGTGGGTGGTCTGAAAAACTGAGAGTACACCTTAAGATAAGAATATACGACTCTATGCTATCTACTTCCCGACGATGTTCAGAAGCCATTAAAAAGGCTAACAGAATGTTTGGTTGTATAGCATGATGTGTTGAGTTCAAGTCCAAGGAGGTTATGCTCAAGGTTTATAACACACTGGTGGGGTCCCATCTGGAGTACTGTGTGCAGTTTTGGTCTCCAGGCTACCAAAAGGACATAACAGCACTGGAAAAGGTCCAGAGAAGAGCAACTAGGCTGATCTCATTCCCCCAAGCCCACTCCCAGGCTAAAGTAGCTGCAAATGATAGTAATTTTAGAATGGCGTTAAGAAAAAGTAATAGGATCAACAAGGACAATTTAATTTATCTTAAAATATTCACACTAAATGTATACACTGACTTTTCTCTTTGGCAACTGAAAAATAAATTTAAAAAAATCAACATAATTAATGAATAGTAATAGAACATTTCAGCTGTATAGCCTTCATCAGTAGTATGAAGAAAAAAGAGCATGTGGTGAAGGAGTGAAACATGAGAGGAGGTGTGAAAAACTGGCATTAGAAAATAAGCTGGGGCCTCATGTATAACGCCGTGCGTACGCACTATAAAATGGCGTAAGCACAAAAGCCGAAATGTGCTTACGCACAGAAAAATCCAGATGCAGGAATCTGTGCGTACTCCAACTTCCACGTTCTTCCGCTACATAAATCCCGATCAGCGTGAAAACGCGCATTTTGTAACGCCCCAAATCCTCCCAGAATTACGCCTATTTAAATATGCAAATCAATATAAATCGCCCTTAAGCGCAGCCTTCTGTGAAAAGACAATGGGAAAAGCACGGGAAAAATATAAGAATTTCAGCGAATACCAAGTGGAGGCAAAGGAAAAACATACTATTTGTTCAAATAAACCGTGGTATAATCAACAAAATGAAGTTGATCGAGTGACATAGCGTGTTGGAGAAACTTGAAAGCTCACATTCACAAAATCGCACAGTGCCGGAAATAAAAAAGAAGTCACATATCAAAGTTGCCGTGAAAAGAAGAGTTGTAAGCCCACTGTCTGAGTGTCATATGAAAGCTTATTAGGGTACAGAGAAAAAAGGCACACGGTGGGGAAAAAGCACGAAATGTCAACTTTAATCTCGAATTTTCCACTTTAATCACGTAGTTTATTTTGTCATTTAGTAGAACATTATAAACTTCATCTTAAAATCGTTTAATTAACCAGTTTCTCAAAATTACATCGTAATTAAAGTAGCACGTTAAATGTTTTGTTTTGTATTTGATCTTCTACTGTATGTGATCTATGTGTGTGAATCACTACTTGCTTCTTAAACTGGCTCTCTTCCTCCAACTGGACACAGAGTCCATTACATTTGTGATATTACAGCTCTCTGAATAACTAAAATACTGAGATGTATACGTGATGTCATTTTCATGATGATAGGAGCTAAAGCACATTATTAAACATGTGTTTCATGAGCCTCGTGCTCATGACAAGCATTTATCTTTTGTCGAAATTTGTCGCTGCGTTTTAGCTGTGTTGTTATTTTCTCTTTCTGTTTTATATTCAATATATATTGGCGTGGCCGCCCAAGAGTCCTTGCTTTTCTTTCCCAAGTAACCGATCACCACACAATCAGCTCTGTAATAGACGTTAAGCTTAGCGCCGATTCTTCAAAACGTTTAAAGAACATTGAAATATCTTCGTAGTACATGTTTAATTATTCTATCCTTCACGACACTCCCAGTGAAGAATATAGATTATTTAAATGAAGTTAAAGTTTTATGTGTATAATTTAACAAACATATTTTGCTGCATTTCACCTTAAAAATGATATCATCATCATGTGTAAATACACACTTTATAAAGTGGCCCAGGTTGTGAGATATTATAACTGTAGTGCAAGTTTACAGTGGGGTGATTGTACTTATAAGTACAAACCGTTCTACAAGGAGCAATTGATTGAGTGCATTTAAAGTTCTTGGGATTAAACTGTTTCTGAACCGCGAGGTCTGTACAGGAAAGGCTTTAAAACATTTTGCAGTGGCTGAGACAGCGTGTCCTTAAAGCTGTATACCGATAATTCTCTTTCCGATCAGCTGCTGCTGTGATTCACACTCAGATACAGTGATATAAATACTCCGAGTCGTGCAGTGAGAGTAATATGGAAAAAGATGATCCGCTGTGGCAACTCCTAACGGGAGGAGCTGAAAGAAGAAGAAGAAGAAGAAGTGAGAGTAACAACGCTAAAGCAGTTATGGTATTTGGAATACTATGGCTGTTCCCTGGACCATTATATTGTTACGAGTTAATTACAATCAGATGCATTACACTAATAAACAATATGCGGTTAGTTTCTGTGTATTTATAAAGCCGCGTCATGAAAATAATGAGTAATCACACAAGAACAGTACCATTGCTTTGACGCTGGGTGCCGCCAGTTTGAAAAACCGAGCGGAGAACTTGCGTACGACAAGGCATGAAGTAACGTGGAAAAGTGTGTGGTTTTACGCCAAGTGTAGGTTTTATACATCGCGATTTGAACGTGGAAAAGTTCTCTCGCAACATTTCTGTGCGTACGCACCGTTTATACATGAGGCCCCTGGTCATTAAGATCTGGAGAAACATGTGATCCCAGGCTGAGCACAATTTCAGCGTGTTCTGTTTTTCTTTGAAAAGCGTGTTTGAAGCCCCATGAAAGAACACAAATGGAGAAATCATTTTGGCTATAATCAAGTGATATGAAGTGTTCTACAACAGGCTTTACAAGGCCTTTGATTTTAACGGTTCAAATGTGCCCCCTAAAACACCCTGCTAGCCATCTCTTGTTTCTCCCATATAAATAGCTGGATACTTCCTGCAATAAATGCAGAAAAAAATACTTTTAGACTAACATGGGGCCAATTTATCAACACTGAATTCACCTTGGGGGACCAGTATACCTGTGGCCAGGAAAGCGGA